>NW_009630558.1:0-16953 GCF_000690535.1 Cariama cristata
TGCCGTGGTCTTTCGGGTTCCACGCACTGGCTGCTTCTTTCCTGACTGGTTGTTAACAGTTTTTTTCACTTGAGGAGTGTCTGTATTGCTTGGTCAGTGTGCACACTCGTGTTGGTGTTACCTTTTGCTAATACAATAATCTGCCATTCATTTGGGGCTGGCAGTTTAAATAATGTATGAGGCTTCTCCTGGTTTATTATACTTGTCATGTTGATACTTGGCCGGTGGCCTGAGGGGGGGGTGTGTGGAAAAAAAGATTGAAGTTAGTTGTGCTCTTTTTCCTTTTCAGAAATCACTTAATAAAATGGATGGCGAAATCCAAGCAGTAAGGAAGATACCTTCTCTTTGCAGGGTTGCTCAGGAGTCTTCTTCTAATGCTGCAAAGGTGGGTTTGTGTGTAGTCCTGCTTAAAATAAGCACTTTGAGCCTGCAGAACCAGGGCCTGTGTCCATGCCTGAAAAGCAAAAATGTGATCTGGTATAAAATGTAAATAAATGGTTGTAATTAAAAACACATTAGGCAGGAGCTTGCTCAAAGCTGACAAATGAAGGTATAATTTAACTATAGGAAATGACAGCTTTAAAAAAAAAAACTTTAAAAACATTTATACTTGTACTTCTAAAGTAAATGACAGTGAAATTGTACTTTTAAGTTCGTATCAGACCAGAAATAAATGTGTGAGAAATCTTACAGTAGCTGTTAAGGGGCATTTCTTAAACTTAGCATTTTGTTACCTTGAGGAATGACTGCAGAAACAGTGGAGGATTGTTTTCCATGTCTGAGAAAAGTAATTCTTACCACTTTCTCTAATAGTAGGGGAAGAAATAATAAAGTGAAGCTCTTATAAAAAGAACTTCATAGGGAAAAAATTACTTTGGCCCCCATGCTTTGTTTGGGGCCAGTTTCTGTCATAACTATACAGGGCTAGTGTACTAAACATTCTGTAGAACTACACAATTACATGTACATATCATATAAATATTTTTTCTTCTGATAGCAGCATTGTAAAACTGTACTTTAACTCTTGAATGGGAAGAATGACCATATGCAAGAACTGTGCTGAACTTACTGTGTCATGGGTAAGGATTTTCACATCATTAAAAACCTATAATCTTTAAAATACAGTATTTTAATAATTTAACTGCATTTCTGTTCAACTGTTCTAGTTGTGCTGTCTTCACCAAGATCTAGGAAATGAATTCCTAGTGTCACAAGGTTGCCTGAAATTGCTGAATATCAGTGTACTCCAAGCTTTTAGTATTCTAAATCTTTGAAAACCTCTTCAAGGGTCAAGATGGATGACAAGCTAACTTTCACCTAAAGCATATAAGAATCTAAAGCTTCTGATATTAGAATAAAACTTCATTGAAAACTTGAATCAGAGCAGGCTTTAGACTTTCTTAAAAGGTCCTGAACTTGAACTAGTTTGAAACCAAATGATCTCTTGGCCTAAAAAACACCTTTTGTAATTAGCTTCTCAAGGTGGTAACTCATGTTAGGGACATGATGGTGAGAGTCCAACAAAACTTACTGTAAATGTGAAAGATGTGAGTCCCTGTGTAAGCAGGTCCAATATGTAGTCTCACTGATGTAACCGAAATGCGTTGAGGGCAATCTGTACAAGGTTATGCAGAAGTTTGTGAAAAATGCTCTGAATTGATAGGATGAGAACCTCATGTGCTGAGTAAGACAAACTTGTTGAAGTTACTTAATTAAAAAGTGATACCTGTAAGCATTCATTGGTAGTTTACAAGGCATGAAGTAGAGAAATAGTTACAGTGCTCTTGTCTAATATTCTTGGCTATGCTTTAGAAGGCCACACATTAGAAAGCCTGAAAGCTCATTGAAACATTTTGACTAGAACTCAGTATCTCTTCTCATAACAAAATTAAATTTATCCTGTCTGCTTTGTGACAACTAGGACTTGATCATCATAATTTCAGTTTTGTAAGTCAATCTTTAAATTGTTAACTTAGCCATCCTGTGCCTCCGTTACTGCTGTATAGCCTCTGAGAGGAAAAACATCGTGCTCTGTGATGAAAATGACACTGAAAACCCAAACTAATGTTCAGGCTTCATAGTATTGAGCACTGTAGAAATTCTTTCAGCCATCCTGTATGATGTGCTAATAAACCATTCCTGAATATAGGTGCAATTTATACTGGCAAGATAATTTTGCCTCTGTCAAGACAGCTTTTTCTTTATTTAAATTGCTAAGAGAGGGAATGGGAAGTGGCATTAAACTATACTGTGATTTTTTTTTTTTTGCATAATTGTCTACAACATAAATGCTTGCTAGACTGGTTATGTTGGCCACAAATCACCTTTTGGTGACCCATGAACAACTTCACATTATGAACAGAAAGGCATAAGATTGGGTGAAGAGTTTACTTCAAGCATTTACAGCACAAGCAATTTAGGCAGAACTGTCAAGTGCTAGCTCATCATATGAGGCTGTCTTCTCAGCTGCACTGAATTTCAAATGTATATGTATTTAAACGTTAATGATATTTGGTTCTCTGGATGTACATGAGGAGTTTGCTGCTACTTTGAAGAGATAACCTTCCTTCCTGCATGGAGGAATACATGGAGGATGCTACAGAGTGCTTAGTGATAATAACAGTAATTTGTGAATCATGTGTTAACGTAGAATAGTTAGAGCTTTGTAGCTAATGAGGCAGCTTTGTAGAGAGAAGTTGTAGTGAAATAAAGACGGATACAGGGTTTCCTATTTGTGAGGGTGATGTGCAGAGACAGAAGAGTGACTTTGATTCAACTGACTTGCTCTAAAGTGAAGAAGACAGAACGACTTGAAGATCTGATCAAGATAATGGAACAGTTAAGTATTCCTTTTCTAGAATCTCAGCAGAGAATAGATGAGAGACTAGAGATGGTGGGGCCACAGAACAAGCAGGATAGGGAAATGGGTGTGGGGCAGTGTAAACTTAAGTCCAGCAGGGCTGATTCAGGCCAGGGTGATCTGCGGGAATCACCACCATTTTATTCCCTTTGATGTAGGTATCTATTAGCAATCTGAAAAGCCTTGCTTCAGAGACGGTTAAAAATGCTTTGAATGTGGGATAGATTGATGTAAGTTAGGATCCTTACTTGCCCTGAGGATGTGAGTATTGCTTTAGTAGTTGATCAAAACAAGTCTAGGTTAATAGATTTCAAGGAATGCTGATCTGTGGATTACCTCTAAGGGGCTCACAAAAGATAACTAAGAACAGACTTCAACTTGTATGTGATGGCCCAAAGCTCTATTTAAAAATTGTTCAGAAACTGCAAATTGAAATAAAACACTGAATTGCTGGCTTGTGATTAAGTGGAAAATGCGTAGTATTCTCAGTAGCTTTTGCTTCCTAATATTTATGACAGCACAAGAAATATTTTGAGAGCACTGTTGCAGTTACACAAAACCCACTGCAGAGCCTTTAGCTACAGCATGTGGATTTGAACAAGAAATACAAGAAGTCAGTTTTTATCGTGCTGTTTAATCGGTTCAAATGTCTTTGCAAAGGAGCCACATGTCTTTTCCTCTCCTTACAGGTGAAAGTAAAGCAAAAAGAGCTGAAATGACTTGCCCAAGAGCATTTACAGGCTATTAACAGGGCCAGGAATAGAACCCAGGGTACAGGAGCCTTTATCTATGGTTTTCTCAACAGTGTCACATTACTGCTCTCAGAAGCATAAGACTTCTGCCTATTATTTCTAACCATTGTATAAGCTGTTAATATACCCCTGAACTAAAAATACTGCATTGAAGATTTGGGACTGACCGGGTGTGGGCTACTGACTTTGAGTTCTTTAAACCTAGAAGGTTGTTTCACATAAGCTTGGAAGAAATGAGCCTTTCAGAAATAGTGACACCTAGAACTGGTTGAACCTGCTTGCTCTGCAGCTCAAAAATACTAATGCCATTTTGCTGTGATTCCTCTTAGTTGTGTTTTACATCCCATCTAATGCAGCTAAATCTTCCCACTCTTACAGAAAAAGTCTTAAATCTCCCCTCCATTTACCTAAAATCCATGTCTCTTGAAATCTAGCTTGATGTTAGCTGACTTTAGTGGGTTGCCTTCTGAGTGAATGTCTGTGACTGGGATGTTTTCTGTTGTTGTACCAACCTGGTTTCTGCAGAAAGAATGGAGGTCTTGGGCTGGGGAAATGTGTGTTGTTTCCTATAAGCTAATGTGATTGTTGTAACATGTTGATCTAACATGTTAATTTTGATTCTGCCCTAACAAAAGCTTTCTGGATGCCTGAATGGTACTTCAGTTCTCATTAATTTTTTTTTAATAAAAGTAACTGTTGAAAAAAAGTCCTAGAGGGATGGTGTCTGAATTTTAAAGCATTATCGGCTGTCCTGGTAGAAATTTCATAATTGGATAGATGTATACACGCCTTCTGGATTTTTTGGGGGAGTATTTTCAGGGGAGGGAGAGGGGGTATGAGGCTCTTTCCATCTGAGGAGTGTCAACTGATGGGAAAAACACCCTGATTTATATTGTTGGATCACTAACAAGGAGGGAGGCATGGGCTGGGTGGGGGTGGTCCTGTGGGCTGCTACCACAGAGCTCTGGGTGCTAGCCTCTGGCAGGGCTGCTGCACAGGAACTGACCCTTCTGACTGAGAGTCAGAAGAGGGCTTGCAGCAGCGCTGGGTACTGTGCTTGCTTGTGCAGCTTGATGTGCTGTATATGGGAGTATGTGGGAAATGGGGTCAATAGCTACTTCTGTGTCAATGAAATTTTGAGAAAATGCTATATTTAATCCAAGCTATAAATCTGGAGTATAAGAGGTCTGGAGCTCAGAGTGAAAGGAGCAACAGCTTATACTAGAGGTGAAGCCCAAATGACAATTTTAAAGTAGCATAGGAGCAGAGATGTCACTGTGCAGACCAGCCTACAGTCAATGACAGGAATTTATGTTGAGGAAGTAAAGTGGATGACTTCTATTCCGTGTGAAGGTGGAACTGTCTTCAGGATCCAATCTACATTTTCAGCCTTGTTTTTTCCAGTGACACCCACTAACCTCCACTGAAGTCTCCAAGGTTGGTCCTCTGGACTGTACTGAATTTAGATGTTTCGGATAGCAATGAAGCCTGGTATCAGTTCAGACTAAAGTTAATCAAAATACATTGGGTATAAATCACATAATTTTATGGGTGACCTGTCTAAATAGCATGATTCTCCCAAATGATCTGTCTAGATACAATATAATATTGAGACAGATGATATTTTGACTTGGTGGTTATCATTCATTCAAGGTTTGCTTCTCACTACTCCATGCATTTCCAAACATGCATGTACAAAGATAGAAAAGCATGGCCATACCTTATACTTGTAGTTCTTCTCAAGTCTGTGGCCCAGACTTAAGAAATTTCCCCAGATCTTGCTGTTAGTTTCTCATTTTGAATTTGTCTTGAACTCAGTTTTTTGTTTCTTGGACTCTACTTTTTTTTTTGCTTGTTGCATCAGCAATGTGTCCATATGACAAGTTCTGTCTTTAGAGTTGGGGTTTCCTGCCCCAAATATGGCTGGTATGTCTGTTGTTTATATTGCCTTGGAGAAGATACAGCCTGAACAAATCTTTCAACATAATGAATTGAGTCAGGCCCCAAATGAGAAATGTTTACAAGAAGTACCTCCAATACTACCAACTAAAAAAGCAATCATTTAATACTAAGAGGCTGGAGTTGTATGAGGGCATGCCTCCAAATTTAGACCTGCAAAAGGGAAAAAAAAAATTGCTTCTTTAGGGAAGGTTTTGCTTGTTTGGGGGATAGTTCTTCCCCAAAAATATCTCTGTGGGATTCTGAGCTCCCCATTTTTACAAAGCATTCACATTCCCTGATGCTTATCCAAGACAGGCTTAGGGTGGCAGGAGCACTTAAGGATGCTTTGCTTCATCTTTGTTATGAGCAGCTAAATCAGAAATGAGTGCTGGAAGTCTCAGTCTTCATTTTCAATGTGTCAAATTGTTGGTGTTGTAGGGCATCGAAAGGGTGCTTCTGAAATGGGATTTTGTGTCTCTGTACAAAGGAGGGTCAGTCAGCAGTGAGAAGTGATCTTTCAGTCCTGGAGAGAAGAAACTGAAAGTGTCTGTAGTCTCACTGTCAGCACGTGAGTGCGTATGGTATGATTGCCTTCACTTCAAATCTTGAGAGCAGGTGGGTGTGGGTGCTGTTGGTATTATCTGGCAATTTTACCCTCCCACCAACTGATTTTGTTTACTGGTGGGAACAAGTTCTTCATGCTAAAAAAAGAGAATATGAGGAATATTCAGTTTTTCACTTTTCTGCCTGGTAGACCAACATCATTTTAAATGTCCTGCTCTAAAACTGTATCCTTTTCTACAGAGGAGTTCTTTAAATATAGAAAGGTTGTGACATTCATTCCCATGAACCCACCCAGAAAAAAAAAGGTGTAGCATGTTATATGTATACGTCTTGCCAGTTTGTTCCTTCTCTAGGTTGGGCAGCTAGAAGAGAGGAGTCTAGGTCCTTTTTCTCCATCTCACAGTCTCAGTTGAATCTCTCACTCATGGCTTATCTGATGAGTGGAGGGGGAAAGGTCTAGTTATCCTTGTGACTAAAAGATAGTTCCCTAGAAAGGGTTTTGAATGTCCTGAAGAGCGTTTTGCAGTTAGGATCTAAACTGTTATTGCCATTAAGAAGCAATCCTGCTCTTCACAGGTACTTTTTTTGCTGCCCCTACTCTGTCCCCTGTTCTGTCAACTAGCATTTATGCAGCAGTGCAGTTAGGCAGATCAAGGAGGTAATCCAACTGAAAACTAATCCAGCTGAAAGTGCAGCTGTTTTTCAGGCACATGTAGAAGTGTTAGTGCAGCGAAGTGGTAGTAAAGCACAGGCCTCTATGTGGTGAAGGAAGCTTGCATGCAGATTGGCTTACTGTGATCCTGGAAGCATGCATTTAGCATTTCCCTGAGCCTTTGGGTGAAAGTCATCTTTAATTAGATATGTGTTACTGGCATGCTCTCAGACATAGCTGCTCTGCTGTAGGATCTCTTTGGGCTGCTGCTGAAGCATCACATGATGTTTTTTGATTGAACTATCCATTTAACCAGGTGGCAGCATGTACTTTAAAGATGACCAACTTGGGATCCCCCAGTGGGTATAGACTTTAAGCTATGTAATAACTTTAAGCAGTTAATTTCATTGCCACGTGGTGGTGATGTTGGTTGTTGTCTTCCAAGGAGCTTTGGACTTCCCCTGCTGAGGGCGGGTGGCAGGTAAGTTGGCAAGGAATGTTCAGGTCAATACCTACGGATGACTTTTTCCAGTGTTGCATGTTTTTTTGAGTATTCCACATGGTGGGGACATTTTTGCTCCTATTTGTACTCCACTTCACATGTAAACATTCACAGAGCTCAGCAGGGTCAGCTAATCAATAACAGAAGGTATTTTGCTAAGGATAACTGACAAAATACAGTAAGATTTTCAGGGCAGTATGCTGCAGGTGTCTCCTTTTGAATCTTTGCTGGGCTGTCATCCTAGGTTATTCTAGGTCTAGAAGGTTTTCCTGTCCCATCTTTGTCACATCAGTCAAAGGCTTGGTTGTGATCTTTGTCTCCCCAGTGATCCTGTTTCTCTGGTGAGATCTGAACTCTTATGCTCAGTAGGTCAGTTCTCACCTTCTCCAGACATACTGGTTTTGGTGCCTTTCACTATGGCATTGCTGGTTGAAGCATAGGCTTTTACTCTCCGTCCATCATGAGACGGCAGGACTTTGATTAAAGGCTGTTTCGTGGGGAATATTGATTTGTTTCACTTGCAGGGTGACAATCTTTGTAATGAGTCTTGAATGTTTATTTTCCACTAACTAGCTAATCTGGAGAGTGCTGGGTGTTTATGCTTGCCAAGATGAGTGGTGAAGTGGTATGGTAGGTTGCATCCCTGGAAAACTCAACGATTTTGCAGTTAAAGGGAACTGAGTGCTTGCATTGCTTCCTTAGCAGAGTGTGTGGTATATGCCTTATAGGTGTGTATTCTTTAGTCTTGACTATATGTCAATCAGCATGTGAACATAAATACCAAAAGATATATGACCTTTTCATTACGCAAAGGACATAAAAACAGGAATTCACCCAAATTAACTGATAAAGAATAACTGTGCTGCATATGGAAAATGTTCTCCCCGCTCCCAGTTGCTTGTAACTAATGTCTCGGGACCTCACCAGTTTTATGCTGACAAGCAGAGATGGAGAAGAGCTCATCCATTCAGAAGATGAGATGTGTAAATGAGATCAATAGCGCTGTAAAATCCTTTGCACTGACTACTGGTGATGAGCGTTGATGTGTTCTAGGCCTTGAAGAAATTTATATAGTATAGGTGAATGCATATGCACTGTAAGGACAGCTTACAAAACAATTGGTTTAAATGTTAAATAAAGTCTGTTTTTTTCTTCCACTTGTCTGTGTCCAGTACTACAAACTCAGATTTACTGAGTCACTGAAAGTCGTACATCTTCTCATTCCTTAGCTTAAGTTTTTATGGTTTTCTTCACAGCAAAGCAGAAGAGGAAAATGGGAAATCAATATTATCATGTATTTTCAAGTCTCAGGTAAGATGAGAAAGAAAACTTGAGTGAGACAAGACTAGTGTAATATTTTAGAGAATTTTCCTATTAGGAATGGGATAAAGGGAAGTGATGTGTCTATGCTGTTTTGTGTGTACAGGTGGTTGACAGTTACTGCAAGTGCCTGTTCAAGATAGGTAGACTAGCGGTCACTCTAGAAGTTTAAATGTTCAACCTTTATTGTTGTTTTGCAATCTTCATTTCTTAACAGCTGATCTTTGTTTTCTTTTTTTATCGAACTGGAGATCTTATTACTGTGTGTGATTAAATGGATGACTTTGTCTTGCAACATTGCTTGGCAAAACCAGGCACATTTTGATGCAAGCTGATTTTTTTTTTTAGATTTACATCTGTGTAGATAGCATTACTTCTGTGAACCACTTTCTGTATGGACTAGCGTAATATTTGTTCACAACAAAAAATGGAGTCAGGTGTTTTACTTCATTTTTTCCAGTGATGTGTGATGCAGAAAACAACTGAGAAGAAGGAAAAGCATCAAATAAAATTTTCTTTATATAAACTCTGTTCCAACAAGACATCAGTTGCAGTAGTCAATGTTGGGCAGTGCTGGGCTGTGGCAGCCCAGTGCTGGGATTTTGCATAGCTCTAAACATGTTTGGGTGGATAGGAGAGGTCCAGCTATCACAATCACAGAGTTTCCATAGCCTGCATGAGTGTCTTGACAGCTAACTATATTCTGTTGCAAGACACTGTGTGGGACTATGTGTACGTAATATTTCCATACTCAACCTGTGAGGTGTGGGAGAAAGAAGGTAGCAGTCTGATTTATGAGTCAAATTTTTTGGAGGTGTGGAAGAGTAGTCAGTGAAGGAACAGAAAAAGATGAAGATTGGGGAATGGAATGTTTGGTGTTAGTTTTAATTGGAATCATCCTGTTCATCACTCATATTGTGAGATAAAAGGGGAAAAATATCCCTTACTGTAGCACACTCAAAGAGGAAATATTTGTATTATAGTTAGTGAGCAATTCTAATTGACTTGCCAAATATAATTGAAATATAGACCTTGTTGCAGTGTATGAGAGATACAACTGGCATTATATTTATCCCTAATCTATTAGCAATCTAATGATTTTTGTCTGAAATTCATACTACTATTAATTCAGTATTAAATTTAGCAATTATCTCTGTCAGCCAAAAAGTTAATAAAGCCTAATCAATAAACCTTTCCCTCATGAACACAAGCCTTCTTGTGCCTCTCCCCTTAAAAAAGTAAAGACAGCACTCATATTGTGGCCTGGAAGAGCGACTGTTGTAAACCAGAGAAGGAAGTTGATCGATGACTTTAAGAGCTCAGAGCTGAAGGTTCTTCTGATTTTGAGGGGACTTTGTTCCTGCCAAGGAGGGACCAGCCATTGAATTTCTCTGCTTGTCTTCTCCTAGGTGTGATGCTGTGACATACCGAGAGAGGTACGTGCTACCCGTGACTGTGACTGGTCATGTAGAGTGACCTATTCCGTCATCTCCCTTCTAGCTCTGCGAATCAACTGAAGTGACCGATGCTGTTACTTCACATGTTACTGTAAATTAGATTAGAATCTGCTGCTCCTGGCTTTGTTTAATTAGCTGGCAGTATCTTTAAAATACTTTGTAGAGCGTTTGGACTGTGATGTGAAACATCCATCATTTTTAAGGCTTAAACCTTACTAAATGAAGGGAAACAATCTGAGATCCTTCCACATGTCAAGGGGAAAAGTTTAAGAGGTTTAAATTCAGTAGTTCTAGATTTTAAAACTTAATAAATATCAGGATAAGTGGGTACAAGTAACCCTTTCACCCCGCAATTGATAGAAAATACTTTTCTCACTTTACATGAATGTCTCTGTAGACTGTAGCTTCCTCTGAACCAATTTTTTTTTGGCTTCTGACTAAAAAACATGCAAAGAGATGTTCCAGGGTAGATACTGTGAATTACTATCAAGCTACCAGATGTCTTACCTAAAAATAGTGGTAGAGAAAAGAAAACTTAATTGATTGCTTTCTTTTTCTAAAGTATACTGTAAGGAAGTTTTGACATTATTCCATTCAGGTCATCACATTCATATAAGCTACTACAATGTAAGACATACATTTTAGAAGAATGAAAAGTGCAGGAAGTTAGAATGATGCGTGAACATGAATTTACTCATCTTTTATATAATGCCTTCTTGAAGTGCTGACGTTTTCAGTACCTTAATTGTTCATAATGAATACTCTTGCATAAAACATTTCAAAGATAATTTTCTGAGGCCAAAGAATGACTAAAAAGCTATTCACTAAAGAGCAGTCAATCTGTATCCAAAAGAAGACTTACGGGATGTGAAATAAACTGATGTAACAGGCAAGAAGTTTGTTTATATGAAAGAATCTGCCCTTTTACAGGTTTGATGCCCTAAAACAGAAGCCACAGAAGCAGTGTTGGCTGGTGCAGAGGCAAAATCATTATGTTCTGATCATGTGCCATTGAAGGAAAGGCAAAAACCAACTTTGGGCAAAATATCCATACCTCTTGTAGCAGAGGTCCAAGAGGTAGTCACCTCTGCTGCAGATAATATGTGATCACTTTTGTGCTATAAGCTTCAGGATGAAGAATACTAATCAGTGAAGATAAGGTATGTTTAAAGAATATACTTAAAAATAAGGAAAATAAATTAGTCGATCTATCAGACTGCTTCCAGGCAGTAGATTTTTAAACAACTTGTCAAATATTTCTTGGCTGTTACAGCCTTGCATAAGAGCTTTTCCTGGTTCATAAAGAAAATTAATGTGAAATCAATAATGGTATTTAAAAATTCACCAAACATTTCCCATCCAGAGAAAGTCTTTCTTTCAGAGTGCCACTAATGCAACAGGCAGAGTGGGAAAACCACACAGACTTGACCTTAATGGTAAACAGAAGAGAGTGCAAATGGAAAGTGCAGTGAAGAAAGATGCTTTCAGAAGCAACCAGGAGGAAGACCTGCCTGCTCCCCCATGAGAGCAAACCTCTCAACAGGGCCACTGTGGGCATCTGCTTGCAAAAGTCCTTTGCTTGAAGGTATAGTCTAGATGCTATGCTGACTGGATACAAACTGGCATGAACAGCAACAAAAATGCACATCATGGTGAAAACACCAACAGAAACACAATAAAATAAGTTTCCTATTGCATATTACAACCATACAACCTGCCAGACTTCAGACAGTAAAGAGGAAATATTTGCTACTTCAGGTTGCTTCATTCTACTATGCTAGAAAACCTGGGATCATTGTGGAAATGGGAAGAAAGAAGCCATATAATTAGATTTGTTTGTTAGTTTCTATTTTTAATAGAAGCATAAAGAGGAGTAAAACAGTACATGGTGATCTTGCGGCTGTATATGCATTTAGGCTATTTCTCTGCTGAAGAAGATGCATTGTAGTTACAAGTTGTACGAGTTAATGCAACTGTAATTACCTGCAGTTGCCACATTTGATCTGTGAAAATAAATGGGATTTGTCAGTATCCCCTCTCCTCCCCAAAGCAATGCAGAACTGTTTTCCAACCTCGTGCACGGAGTTGTTCAGAAATAGCAGAAGGCAGCAGCAGAAGAGCAAGCCTGTAGAGTTTGGGTGCGATGGGCTTTCCTGAAAGGCTGATTTCCTGAGCCGCCGCACCCAAGAGTGAGGTTCAGGGAGTTTGCTCGGTATTGTCATCTCCAGATGCCCATGCCCACACTCCCTCGGTGGCATTCAAACAGATTTTAAAGTATGCTACTCTATTAACTCTGTTTTGGGGGTTAATGTGTCTCACACTTCCCCAAGCTTTTTCTGTGAACTTCAGAGTTAGAAGTTTGTTCTTCTTTTTAGGTGAAAATTCAGATTCACATGGAAGCACTTGACTCCAGAAGCTGTGGCTTCAGCCAGCAGATCGGAGATTCATGATAAAATTGGCAGAATTGTACCGCTTTAAGCACTTTTGGAGACATATGCTGCTTTTCCTACTCCTGGAAGTAGTCCCACAGATGTCTCATGATTCTTCACTTGAGTCACGGTTGCAGAATTGAGTTTTTGGTGTTTTGGATTCCCAGATTCCTGCCCTGCATATTGACGGTGTTTAAAGCGCAAATTCTAATAGAAGACCTGCCTGTTTTAAAAACCATAGAGGATATATTTTACCAAAGCCCTGTGTTTTCAACTTAAACTAAACTTACAACAACATTTGGTCAAAAACGAGACATCTCCAAGGACAAAGAAACAAAAAGAATGTTAAAAATAAGCTGGGCATGGCAGACTGCTCTCCGAAGTTTTGTGGTGTTCCTCCTTCCGCCGGCGGTTTTCGGCAGGGCCGTGGCTGTGGTGTCAGTCGCTAGGTGGTGCTCTCCTACACGGGCTTCCCCAGTCCTGTCAGGGCCGGGGCGGCCTAGGCTGGAAGTTTTCAGCCCGAGTTTATTTTGGAAGGAAAGTATGGGAGTTATAAAGCTAGACAGCAACAACATCTCTCGCCTGTTTGAACTGGAGTGACTTTTTAGAATAAAATTGCTCTAGGGAGACTGGCTCTTCTTTTTCTGGCTGAGATTCCTGAAATGAGAGGTTGCCTGCCTGCCATTTGTGACCGTCTCTGCTCCCAGGTTAATGTACTCTCTGAGAAACATCGGTAGCGCTAAGCTTGTACTTCCAAGCAGTTGAACTCAGTGCTGCAAGGCTTTAATATCTAATGTATCAACAGAATAATAGCTTTTTTTCCCCCCAGGTGTGCTTTTACTGTTAAACAACCGAGTTAGTATATTAATTTGTGTATGCTGTACAATGAACAGATCTTAGGCAACCTGAGAAAACTTAACAGAGTTTTCTTTCATTTGCTTTCTCTTTAACATTGCATTTCAGATTCATTCCATCAGTTTGGGGTTTTTTTTAACAGAAAAATAAAACAAATTCTGTCCACAACAGTCCTTTACAGAGTTTGGAATCTTAGATATGTCCTGATAAGAGAGATTTGAACATTTGTTGAATACTAGAGATGAAAATGCTAAACATTTCGCAGTGCTTTCTCTAAATTTTCCACAAAGCTTCTGGAACATTTGAATTAACTGACTCTAAGTCAGTTCAGTTTTCAGGCAAGGCAAGTTGTTTTCCTTTTCCTCACTTGTAGTATTTTTATGAGGAGTGAGGACAAGATCAGGCAGATGGAAGGAAAAAAAGCGTGAAGGAATTGCAACATCAAAATCTTTAAAACTGCATTATTGGTTTGAAAAATGAAAGCATTTAATTGTGTAGCTTCTGCATCTAAGTTTCAAGAAGTTTTTAAAATGCCATTTTGATTTTTAAAAATGCTGCATTTATTCAAAGAGGACTGAGAATGAAAAATATTGATAAGCTCTACTAAGCGTTTTCATATGGAATCTATTTTCAGCCACATACCAGAAAATGTCTTTGTTATTTTTTTGAATGAGACCCTAATCTTGGAATGACTTTTCATTTATCAGAGCCTTTTAAGTCTGCTATTGTGTTTCCAGTCAGATCCTTTCCACTCACTTCTTTTTTCCTGTGTCAGCCTCTTGCAAACTCACCACAGGGCAAAGTTCACAGTTATTTTCCACAGGCACAAGGATTTCCCCTCTCAGGGGTGCACTTGGGCTTTATGGAGTGGAAGCCAAGCACAAATTAACGCCAGCTCTAATAGTTTGTGATAAAGTTTCTTATGGTACATTATATTTAATACTGAAACCTACGATTTGTGCTTTAACTTGTTAGCAATTCAAAGGCCTTTGTTTCTTATGCTGTTCAGTCAGATGAAATGGCTTAGTGGTTTTTTGCATCGCTAGCATTGGCATTTGTCTCAGTGTTGGTGTTTTTATTAAAAGTTTTGTTGATATTTTTACCAAGCTTCCCACTTCAACAATAATTTGATAATGTTAAAATACCGTTTTCTAGAAAAAAAAGTAAGTTCTGGTGTCTGCAGTTGAGAAGTTGGAAAACATGAGTGCAGTGTGCTAAAAAAAAAACCCAAAGAAAAATAATTGACTCCTCTTAAAATGTCATGATTTTTCCAAGTTTTGGGAATAACAATAATGTAGCATTTAGATTCTCTGAAATATATAAATTTTAATTTGTTCCACGGTGTTCAAGTTTATTTCCATGTATTCTACAGGCAAGAAGGAAGAAGCTGACATTCTCTGAAGGGATTAAAAAAGTCACAAAACCTGTTTGTTCTCCCCTGATTTACTATTACAGATTTTGTGACTCTTGGAAGCAGCAAAGATTTGCGTTCATATCCTTGATAGAAATTTCTACCTCCCCATCCTTCTGCAGTGAAGATGTGCCAGTTGTCAGCCTGGCTGCCATCTCCTGGCCTCCTGCAGCTGAGTGGAGCTTTTAATCAGTCTTGGAAAGGGCTTTGCCATCCCTTCAGAGGAGAGGCTGATGTTCAGACTGTAGTTCCTCTTACCAAACATGCTTTTTGTATTTCTCATGGAACGTTCGTTGCCTTCAGCTGAAGCTGAGGAGACCAACAGTTATTTGCCTATGTGGAATAACTAGCTATAACAGGAGAGAACTGAGGATGCATGAATCAAAAAAGAGACAAAGCTATTCTCATTAACCATACCATGGGCTCAAATTGCTCAGTAATATTTTACAAGGTACCAGCATAAAAATTTAATCAGTCAGATTGTTTAGGTAACCTACGTGACCTCTTAGAGGCCCATAAACATCTGCATCACAAAATGAAGGCATGGGCAAGCAATCTGGGGATTTTGTGCAAGTTTTGTTTTGAAAGAGCCAGCCTCATCAGCATCAGTTCTCTGGAAAAGTATCACCAAGGTACCAGCGCAAATCAGCCGGGGCTCAAGAAGCTGCTGCTGGCGCAGGCTGGCACTGGCAACCCTCCAGCCCAGTGCCTCATTTTGCTTTTCCTTCTGACATTGAGATGTGACCTTTGTCTGATTCCCTTCCCGTCTCTCTCCGTGCTCTGGTCTCCTCCTACCATTTGATTGCTTTGTCTTTTTAGAGTTGAGCTCCCGGGCAAGGCGAGGCTGCAAGCTCCATCTTATTAGGTGTTTGCGAAGTATGTGGCACAATAGGACTGATCTTGGTTAAGATCTCCAGGCACTACTGCACTACCAGTAATTGTTACTATTAATAACAAAAACAACTAGTCATCATAGAGTGTGGAAAGGGGAATAGCTTGGCATTATTAATGTCCAGTTTAAAGAGTAAAAGCTGCATTTGTGTTAGTACCTGTCATCCTCGGGAGAACTGTAAGCAGCTCCCTGAATAGGGATCCAGTTTCTGCCCTTACCCTATATAACCTCATCGATTTCAAAACAAGGTTTAATGTCATTAGAGCAAATTGGCTTGAAATCAAAGGATTTTGTCCAAGGAATTCAGGTTGTCTTTACTTATTTTTGTAAGCACGTGGCATCAGAAGGATTGTTGAGAAACTTACCCATACCAGCCTTTCTTCTCAGCTATTTCAGGTCTGGCTTGTATCACCAGCCCTTTTGCCTATGCTGCTTTCCATTCTACCAAATGGCAAACATCCTTCAAACATCTTAGCATCCTTCAGAATATTTTATACTCCTATTGCTCCATCTCATCCAGGCACAAGGGATAATTGTGCGGTCTTGTCGTTATCTGGGAATTTGGTCAGCTTTCCTCATATTCTCAAGATTGGTTATAGATTAAAAATCCTCTCTGGTGTTGCTGTGGGTTAATTATCATAAGTCATCAATAGACTAGTGTATATGACTAGTGTTTAGTTTTATGCATTCCTCTTCCTTTTCGGCAACATTTTTCTTTCCTGCTGTTTTGTATGGGAGTACCTACTTCCATGATAGATTGTGTCTGGAAATCCTGAAGTAGTGATTTAGGCTATCCTACTGTTGTTGGTTTTGCTTGCCCTTTAGAAATCCCTTTGCACTTTGAAATTTCTGCAGTTTAAGAAAAGGAAGAAAATTCCCTCCAACATGGAACTACTTAGATTTCTTTGGTAGTCTTTTAGTGTATCAGTCAGTGCTTTGTTTCCTGATAGGTACAACTCCTCTATAAATGTGTCTCTAAAATCCTTCAAGGTACCTCTTAAAAGAATGTGGAGACAATACGGCTTGCAGATTGTTTTAAGTGATTTGTTTATCAAATAGCCCATGCGTAGTTCATTCTCCTTGACAAAAAGCAATCAGTTGCTTTCCATCATTCCTCATAAGCTACAGTTAGAATCTTCTTTCGGTTTTCCAGAGAAGGATCTGAACCCTGACCCCACCACCCCTTTGAAGTCCTCCCTGAAAGACAAAGATGAAGTTTGAGTTATCAAAATGTCCTGGGAGGGATGTGACCCTGAAGTGAATGAGGACCTGATGGGGTGGGCTTGTTGCACAGGGCTAGAGATGGGAAAGAGAGTGA
>NW_009630558.1:16984-25630 GCF_000690535.1 Cariama cristata
GCGTGGCTGCTCTGGAGCCCCTGTAATTGCAAAATGTAGCTGAAAACTGGAGAGAAGCCAGGAGGCTGTGGTGGGCAGCGTACGATTTGTCAGTGTCATTGCAGGGGATTAAGAAATATGCTTTAATGGGGAAAAGAGGTTTATCTTTGGAACTTGATGCCCACGTGGATCTTGGATCTAAAAGAGAAGGAGTTGGAGCTTTCCACTATGGTATTTTAATTCCAAGAGAGACAGTGGCCTTGATAAGCAGTAAAGAAACAAGACTTACTGTGATTCTCAAGGAAACTCTTTTGGCAGAAGAAATAGAAAGTACGGAAAGGCAAATTAGAGGATGTGGTATAAAAGCAATATATGTATTCAGATCACATAGCAGATAAGGGTGTTCCCAAAGTACAAGATACTCCTTTAGGAACATCCCTGCATAAAAAGAAAATGGCAGATGCCTTAACCAAACTAAATCAGTCTTCATGATGTGACACGTCTGTGGGCATTTACCGTCCTTGCTGTAGCACCTTTGTGACTGCACTCTCGTCATATTGATTTGTTCCAGGCATAAAAGTTGAAGACATAAACATTTCATCTTTTTTGAAGTGTAGGCTGTATGAAGATGTTAAAAACAACCCTGGGATTTTTTTCAGAGGGCCAGAAAGTGTGAGATAAAGTCAGGTGTAAAGAAAAATTCTGAAATTTGCAATGAGAATATTTCAAGTGAAATGGTTCCTTCTAAACCCAAGAGAAAGCCAGGGGAATGATAACAGCTGATTTCTTGTCATAGATCAGCTGTCAGAATGAGCAGATAATACATACTTAATGATATCAAAAATAGAGATCCTCCAGATCAATCTGCATAGCCCCTGTAAAAATAAAAAAAAAAACAAAACAAAAATTTGAAGTAATTAAGTATTTGAGAGGTATACAGTGACAAAATGCAAGATAAAAGAAAGCTCTCGGAGATTAGCTGGTACAGAACAGTTATTTTGCCTTTTCTCTGATCATTTTCCTTCCACTCCCCTGCTTCTTCCTTTCAGTTTTTACTAATACATACGCCAAGAACTATGTTTCCAGTGAGCCAATTCAGTCAGGTTGAGCAGATATCTAGGGGAGCAGCCTTTGGTAAATCAAGTAGGAGCATAAAGGTAGAACTAGAAATTAATGGCACAGGCTGAACATCCCCTTTGTAACTGAAAGGCTTTACTTATGTAGTCCCACAGATGCAGCATGGCAACAGGGATGTGACATATTGCTTATTTAGGAGGATGTGCCAGAAATTGTGAAGCGCAGATCAAGTCTTCTGAAAGAAAATCAGACCAATTGGAATCTTGTCTAATGTTTTTAATTAACTTAAAACTCAATCTCTTATTTCTAGAAAAGAGTGCTTGAGGGAACGGAGGCACTTGGATACAAAGCCATCTTCCAAACCATTTGGAATTCACTCTGAGAAGAGTGATTTTTGACTGAGCTTTTTTTCCACTAAATTTTAAAGCAAGATGCCAGGCGATACAAACCTGTATGAATTGAAAAGAAGGAGGAAAATCCTTCTAGTTTCTGATAGCTATATATTGTACCAGCCAGTCCAGTTAGTACAATATCTGAGCATCTCAGTCTTTAACGTGTGTAGCTTCAAAACTTCTATACAACTAAAATTGGTTTTAAGGGCCAAAATCAACTTGTTATAAACCACTCAGAATGTGAGAACCCGTTCCTAAGGTTGCCCAGAGCAGCTGTGGATGCCCCATCCCTGGAAGTGTTCAAGGCCAGGTTGGATGAGCAACCTGGTCTTGTGGAAGGTGTCCCTGCCCGTGGCAGAGGGATTGGAATGAGGTGGTCTTTAAGGTCCCTTCCAACCCAACCCATTCTATGATGATGATGATATAACAGGTGAAGATACATTGCAATATGCTGAGTTTTTTCTGATTTTTTTAATTTATAAAATTTATCTTTCCTAGGCATACAACCAGCACAAAACCAAGTATAAAATTCACAAAATAAGCTGATAAAAAGCAGAACATCTTCCATAACCCTTCGATCTACCGGTTTTTATATTTTTCACCCAATTATGCTGTTCTCAATACATCTTTTTGCCTAGAGAAAAACGCAGGATTTATAATGTACCAAGAGAACAAAAAATCTCAATCCTTGCCACGCTAAGGTGAAAGTTTCAAGTAAAAGGATCATTTCTCAACACATAGTCATCTCTGTTTATTTTAGTCTAATCTGCTCAGATTTTATATATTTTTAGATTATCTTCATCATCATAGTATTTGAGCATTACCTCCTACAGCCCACATATGGGAAGAAATGGCTGATAGATATTCGGGAACAAATGGGAGTCCAAGAGGAATAAGCCTGAATGGCTAATGACATCTTTCACACTTGCAGGCGTTTGCTCAAGATTGCATCAAGTTCTGATCTTGCATCAGTAAGGTTCACACCTTAAGTCTTAGTGCTGCTGAATGATATATGAGGAGCAAAACGCACACACTTTTTCAGTTCCCCTAAAGCTATAGCGGAAACTTCTAGCTAATCTTACACGCTCTCATGGGGTGACTGTGGGGAGAGTCAGGGAGGAAGAAGGGCAGATTGTGTGGTACAAACGCCATTCACTTAAGTATTTAATAAAGTAAGCACAAGGAGCATCTGTGCCTTGCCTGCAGAAATGCCTGTGAAGCAGCTGTGAGGATGCTCAGCAACAGGGGTGGGCTCTCCTCAGTCCCACTTGCAGAATAGGCTACGTGGAAAAGTTATGTCCAGTTAGGATGAGGGGGAGAGATGTAAAATACAAATCCATAGGAACTTCCATTGTTCATGGAATAATTTTTAGGCCTTGCATGTTGTTGGCATGCAAATACTGGAGTGAATTTATCCCACCATTTTAATAGGCTGCACAGGTCTATGAATGAAGCAGCCCTGTCCAGTCATTTGCTTAATGAAACCTGAAAAAAAGCTGAAGTTAGGCTCTATAATGCCATGCTGGCAAATGATATAATATTCTTATTCGTCTTTTAATCCTCATCTTTCAGGTGTCTAATTTGGTGCTTCCCCTATCAACTTCCTCATTTCTTTCTGTGCAGTACATCCGAGGCCACCGTACCTCTTGTCATATTTCCAGTTTATAAGAGGACAGAGGGAACAGAAACTAACTACAAGATAGTTCTGAATCTTTCATCTTCATTTCTAAATCCTGTAATTTCTTTAAATACACACTCTCTTTCTTGCCACCAGAAACAAGAACTTACTTGAATATCAAACAGGGCTTTAATGAATCCCACAAGATATTCATAGCAGCAGCTGTCCAAGTTAGTTTCTCTAAACAATTCTATATGATCTTTACTTAAGTTTTTAAGTGCTAACTGGAGAATCTGCCTTTTTCTTCCTCTCACACACCTGTTTGAAATCAGGGATGTTAGTTTACTAGTTAAGGCCTTTTAAGTGTTTCACCTTGGGCTCAGGTTGTGATACTGAACACTGAGCTCCTCAAATGTGCCAACCAAAATGAAGCATGTAACCTTGAGGAGTGAGGCCCTCCTGAGTAGCCAATATTGCAATCATGACATTATTGATATAAATATTTAGAAATGTCTTGAAATAAATTTAGTTACTATTCAGCAAAGGTTGGCACCTCTAGAATGGTGGTGACTAAATAATCTTACACTTTACTTACTTGGTTCGACAGGTTATGTGTCTTAAGGGTTACCTTAAGGAAGCACTGAGTACATAGAGTGTTTTTCCTGTAGTCTACCCTTTAAAAGTCTCTCATACAAAGAAGGGAAAATGACAGTAAACTGAAGTTTTGTTGACTTGTCTTCTAACATCTGTGTGCTCTATGCATCACTAGCAGATGCTTATGCCTTCCTTTTGGGCATAAAAGAAGTCTGAGGGTATTCTAAATTTGCATCGCTTTATTCGCACATACATACCAGTCTCAAAATGAGGATGTACAGCCAACATGTGAGGCAGTTCCTTCATGTAGGAATCCTAGACCAACATCTCTGTCTGGTTCCCAAGAGACAACTCCTAACACCAGAATTGATTTAACAAGAGGCAAGGCAGGCAGCCAATTTTCAGGCTGTTTGCATTGCCTCCTCTTCTTCCGAGTCTGCCAAGGTACAAAGTCCTTGCATAACCCGAAGGCTGAACAGCAAGATAGCAGGTCTCTCTAAGAGGTGAAAACCCGCTTGCACACTGTAAAGGTAACGTTAGAAGATTTTGTAGTGATGCTACGTGGGGATGCTTCCCATAACGACACACCTGCTTATCTGTTAGCAGAAAAGGTGACTGCAAAGCTCGAGAGCTTCACTTTTGACCAGCATTTCTGCAGTTGGGTTCTTATCCAAACTATTTGTGGCTGCAAAACAAGAATAGGAATCAACTTCTTGTAGGACGCTGTTTCCATTTATCTTCATATAAGTTTTCGGTGTGTTTAATGACAGTCTTATTCTCAACAATTTTCATTCCTGGCCTGATCAGTTACGCAAACGGGGACATTTTTACTTCATGAACCTCATTTTTCTGCCATCAATCGCTGTAGCTTCATGCTGACATCTTGTAGGGCATCCCTCAAGAGTACTGTGTTTCACACATGCTTTTCTCAGAAGAAAAGTAGGATTTATTTTTTTCTAGTAGCTCAGAGCTGTCTGTCTGTAGTTTTACTGCACCTTTTCCCTTCAATTGTGTCAGATTTGCAAGTAAGATGCCACTAGTAACGTAGGAAGGCTGTAGTCACTTCCAGCCTCTTCTCAGCACTGCCTACAAACTGATGCAAATTGGCACATTTAAAGCCCAGGCAGACAGCAGCTGTGTAATCCAGTGGCATTTCCTCCTGAAATTTTCTGCACAGAAGAGGAGCTTGAAAGGAACGTGAAATGAAGTTACAGTTTGGGGAGGACTCCAATTTCAGCCCTAGAGGCAATACTGCACTAAGCAATAAATCTTCTTGTCTGTATCTACAGAAAAAGTAAGACACTCCTGACTTGCTAGCTCTGTCTCTGCAGCCGGGCAGGTGCCTGCAGACCTGCTACCCCCCTCGTCTGTATCAGGGACCTGTTTGTCCACACTGCAGTTCTCTTGGCAGATGCTCCGGGTTTTCTTTTCCATGGAAACCAGGACACTGTTGAAGAAGGAGGATGGGAGAGATGCTGTGTACCTTATTTCAAGCTGACATGGCTTTAGGACATGAGCAGAAAACACTAGAGCTCTTTTTTTTTTTACTTGCTAGCTATCCAATAGTTTCAGGCAGTCAGACAGTGTCTGATGTGAAAAGCAAGCTCAAAAAATCTGGAAGCATCTAATTCATACAGAAAAGTACCTACTAAACTGGGGGGAACAGAGACTTAAAACTAGTCGCTGTTGCAAAGTCACAGGCAGTTACATAGCTTCAAGGTAGTGATGCCTCCCATCTAATTCCAGCACAATCTGTCACTAGGCTTTGAAAAAGGCAGAGTGAACAATAGTCATTCAGTAGCAGAAAACATTGGTGTCTATTGTGCCGGCACATCAGTATTGGAAGGATGATTTCTGCGTGATTTCATTCCTGAGATCCCAGTGGGGATTTTTTTTTACTATTCCTTTTCAGTAAGAACAGGCCGGCTTCTAAATTTCCCATTAAAACAATGGTTTTGATCAAAAATGCAGTTTCTGCCAATGAACAACTCTAACATGCTAACAACTTTTTCCCTGGGATATGTAAAAAAATGGCTTGCTTTTAGGGATGCCTAACCTAAGTTTACTGTCCTTCTGTGTGCTGAGTTGACCCAAAAGGTTGAAGGCTGGATTGCTTCCCTGCGAGGGCAGTGGCAAAATGTGCTTTTCTGGCTCAGCTGTGGCAAGGAGGTTGCTGTAGGCGATGTGTGGCAGTGACATTTTAGGAGAAGGAGTCCAACGTAGGAGGCCAGACCAGAGAGGAGACACAGAAACCCAAGCTGCAGCTCTCAAGGGACAAGGTTTCACTGCACAGCGAGATGTAATTTAACTTGGAGCTGTCTCAAAATAAAAGGCTGAAGGATTTTTCTCTCCCACCTCCCTTTTATATCAGACGAGTATTCTTCTCTTTACCAATATCTTTAGGCTTTCAGTTCCTCTACCCAACTACAGTCTGTTCTGTTTCTGGGAAAATTTGGGGAAAGGAACTGCAAATGGAAAATACATCCCCTTGTTTCTATCCACCTCTTTCTCCATGAATGTTAGTTAAAAAAAAAAAAAAAAAGTGCAGATCTTATATCTTCTTTTCTTTAAGCCCAGATTCCTTCCCTTAATGCTTTCTCTACTGATTTCAACCACGCTTTTTTTCTTCAAGAAGCAGTAAACCACTTCACATTTAAAAGCCACAAATTGTTGCCTCCATTTTGTCAAAAAGGCTGGGCTCCTTCCAGGTTTAGAAATACACTCAAATCTGCCAAGTTTTGTCAAACATTACCTTCCTTTAACAAGAAATATTCATACTTTTTGTATTAAAGAGAAAGAGGCAAAGCAACCATTCAAATGCCTTCTATAAGAGGGAAGGTTCTGTTTTTCTCGGGTGCAGACATGGGGGAGGAGGAATATGGAAAGATGAAATAAAAAGAAAAAAACAGACAGAAATACCCAGCTTAGGGCCAAGCTGAGTTTATAATTGGTACCAGATTCTGCTAGTCTTACTTTTGTAGTGCAATCCCCATTGATTTCTGGAGGTTCCTCATAGGGTAAGCTAATGTTTAACATAAAGAAGGGTTACCAAATCTTGTCCTTGAGAAGTAGGGGTCAGGAAGCTGTTACCAATTCATCTGCTGTATTCCTGACTGGCAAGCCTGCTCAATTCAGGGTTAATTAACTGATTCCCTAGAGTGGAAGTGTTGTGGAGGAGCATGATCGTTACCATTTATATTCATTCTAATATGATGTATTCCAACTCCCCCTCCATCATGTCTTATAGAGAGCAATCTGGTGAAGGAGGATGACAAGTCTTTGCGAAATGATCTCAAATTCTTCCAGGTACTCATAGTGTGAGTTGTATAGCAGTGTAAGATCAGATACAATGGGAAAGACAATAACGCACACATTTTTTAATCCAGACTGTTTTCTAAGCTTGCTTGATACAAACCCCCATCATTACTGGGCAGCTTGCTCACTTTTCTTGTCAACCTTTGCCACCTATCCCACTCCAATGTGTGGGAAAGAAACGTTGATTTGAATTCTGCCATGGTGCCATGCAACTTCATAGTGCTCTGGAGTGATTGGCACGGAGTCCGGGTTCTGGGGCCAGATCCAGTCTTGCTGCCAGGAGGCAATGTTGCAGAGAGGGGCTACAGCTGTGGTCTCTGAAGGGACCTGGCTGCTCTATCTATATATTTTTTCCCTGTGTCTTGCAGTGCTTGAAGATGCTAATTTGTTCACATTTTTCTCTGTTCATTAATGTATTCTGTCCTTAAAAATTCAGCTTTTTAAAATAGTAATGTGTATTGTCTATCTGAAAGATTAATCACAAGGAGGTGCTTGAAGTGGGAAGGCTTTTCCGGAGAGGTTCCACATGTTGTCAGCTAGTCACTCTGAATGACAGTTTCCACTTAGGTCCCTTTGCTTTTGAAAGTGACATTTAGTCTGACGTGTGCCAGCCGCGCAATCTACCTAGCCCTGCAAAGTGCAAATATTAACATAAATGCATATTAAGATACAGCTCTTTAACTGAAATAAAGAGTGGGTGTTCCAGCAGAGGCAAACAAGTAGCATTGATTTACACTGGCTTGAGGATTTGGCCCATTATCACTTCTTTATACCCTTTTTAGAGGAACTGCAAACTAGATAAAGGCTTTTCCTGGAACACGGCAGGTAATTGTATTTTTAGGCAGACTGGTTGTAATGTTAGGGAGCCTTTCTCAGAAATTGCTCTGCTGGATAGCTGATTCCTCAGGTAAAAGCTACTTATTTTGTTCAATCCTCCATCCTAGACCTGCCCCTCAGGTGCATCTTCCTTCTCAGCTATCTCATCTGAGTGGATTTTGAAGAACAGCTCTGATGATCCAGGATATCTGTGCATCTGACCAGTCTGTCTTTTGAAGGAGGTCCTGGACCAGCTGCATCCATGCTGTGCCAAGCAGAGCCCCCGGCAGCAGCCTTGCGCCTTGCTCCCAGCATGCCTGTATGGAAAAGGTACAAAAGTCCCTCCAATACTTTCTGTAAAGCTCTGGTATTACTGCAGAAGTGCAAAGCAATGGCAATGCGTATGAAATAACACCGATGCTTCCAGAAAATGCCAAGCTTCCTGCTCAAAGGTGATGTACCTGCTTTGCGCCCGCAGTGCGCTGGGGTAAGGGCCCCGTGCTGAGCACCCTGTGTGCTTCAGTTGCCCCAGCTCCCAAGTGGCTCCTGCAGCACTGCTGATGGTATCGGTCTGGTGGTTGTATTTGTTTAAAAAGCTGATTTTGTTTATAGCGTAATTTGATCGCAGTTTTCTTGGGCGTTTTTGCCTCTCTAGTATGCTGTGAGTACATCTGCAAGCATTCATATGTTGAGATAAAATTACTGGTGGTGCTCATCTCCCCCTATGCTGCTGCTACCTCCAGTAAATGCTCGTGTGCCTGCATGCCCATGTACAGACGCAGATGCCCGCGTGCAGCACCTGATTCTGCTTCTTAATTATTTTTAGCCCAATTCCCTGGGTTGTTCTGCTTCCTG
>NW_009630558.1:25661-30804 GCF_000690535.1 Cariama cristata
ACTGTAGTAGTGCTGTTTCATTTCACCAGCCTCTCATCCAGAAATTATGGTAAATTTGAGAACAAGTGAGATTAGATTGATAGTTACACCTCCTTCTTTAATTAGCCAACCACAGGATCTGTGGAGACAAGGGAGGGGAATAAGATTTTACCATGGCGAGAGTGCTGGAGGTTCTTTCTTGTCTGTTCTTTCTTGTCCATCTGTTCTCACTGAGAGTGAACCCTTTCGTGATGTGTGTTTTATTTACAACTGCCCTGACTATGCTACATCAATGGTTTCCCTGACCTTGGCTCAATGATTATGCAACAGAGCATTGTAAATTATCTTGTCACCAGAATCTCCATTTAGGCAAGTATAATCACTTCCTTGTAAGAACCCAGGCCTAGTGTACAGAAACAAAAAAAATTACTGCATAATAATGAACGCAGCGGACTATTAGGGGTGAAAAAGCCCCTCTGCCATATGGAAAACTACCACATACGGGTGCTTGAAACCTGAACGCCATTAATTTGTGCAAAGTGCTTAGCAATCTTTGGTGGAAAGGTGATAAAGTGTAAAATATTATTTTTAGCTGCATTATGAAATGCAGCATGCCTCGTCCTTTATTTAACGCGGTATTGAGTCTCTCTGTGCCTTGCTGCAGTGACACTTGGCAGTGCTGCCATCGCTACTTGGCAATGCTTCTGCAGGCTCCAAATTGCGGGGAGCGTTCTTCGCCTTACTGGCTCTCTGATCAATGTGACTTGCAGTCTAGATTTTCTACACCCATGGTAATAAAACATGTAATGCTAGTTCTTTCCAATGCATCAGAGAGGTGGAGCGGAGCGGTTGCATTCTGCTTGCTACAAGCAAATCGTATTATGGAGATGAGGAATCGAATAGCTGTGTGTCTGCGGGTGTGTATGTACACACATGTGCATACTGATTCCTTCAAGGATAGGTATCCTTGCTCAGCTTTGCTAACTGGGCTGCGGGAGGTGTGAAAGGGATTGGCTTTGATAGCGTTAGTTGGGTCCAGTGAACTGGAATCAGTTTAAGATGTAGCACATTTGCTAGTGCCAAATCTGTTCCCGTGTTCGTTTCACTTCAGCTGAGAATTACACTTTCCCTTCTTGTATCTCAGAATGATGGAAAGTGTCCTTCCCATAAAACAACCCTTTGGTATATCTCTTGACCAACTCATCAGCAACTTTCCATTTCCCTCTCTAAAACCTTGAATGTAAAACCTTGGGCTCCTAAATTATTATTACAATATATGAGGGAATCACACTGTCTTGTTCTTACTCCAAAGATTTTACAATTAGTCCTCAAGCACAGTGCTTTCTCCTCTCCCTCTCCATAGTAACAGAGGAACTGTTATTTTGGTATATTTGTTAGGGATTTAGTTAGTATTCACTGAATAAACTCAGAAAGCAATATTTCACATAGAATAATTATGAATATGCATTTACTTGAATAAGCTGTTGATTTTGCATGAATTCTGCACACTGTTTCTTAGGCAAATATGCTAATGATTGATGTGTGAAAATTTACTTTATTTTGGGCTTGTCAGACTAACTAACATAGTGATCCAAATCCAGAAAATTATTTCTTTATGCCTAAAGAACCGTAACAATTATAGGAATATTCCAAGGAAGTTGATTACTAATACATCAAACCCTTCTCTATGGATATGATGACTTCGTACCAATATTTTCAAACAAAATTTATTTTGCCATTGTCTCTTCACATAGGTATTCAATCAAATCCTCATAGGTGTATTAGCTGTACCAGGAAACCAATTTCATTAGGATCCTTTCACGTGGTGTCTGTGACAAACACCGTGGACAACGCTATGGGCAATGATGCCAGTGGGCAGTGAAATGGGCAGTGCCAGTGGGCAATGGCTGTCTCAGCAGGCAACGGGGAGCAGTGGATGTCATTTACCTGACCTTTAACAAGACTTTTGACAGTCTCCCGTCGTATCGTGGGTGCTGAGCTGGAGACATGAGGACTGAGCAGGAGAATGACAAGATGAATGGAAAACTGGCTGGACTGCAGGGCTCAAGGAATAACATGGCGCAGGTCAAAGCTGGACTAGTGAGTGATTACTAGTGGTGTGCCTCAGGCGTCACTACTGGGTCTGCTACTATTTAATGTCTTCATTAAACCTGGACAATGGATTAGGATGGACCTCCACCAACTTCACTGATGACCCAAAATTGGGGGAACAGTCAATATACTGAAAGGCAGGGCATTGAAGAGGGATCTCAACAGGCTGGAGAAATAGGTTGACAGAAACTTCGTGAGGTTCAACAAAGACAAATGTAAAGTCCTGCACCTACTAAGGAATGATGCTCTGCAACAGCACAAGCTGGGGTCCAGCTGGCTAGAAAGCAGCTTTGAAGGGAAGACCTGGCGGTCCTGGTAGACAACAAGTTGAATAGGAGTCAGCAGCATGGCCTCGTGGCCAAGAAGGCCAGCAGCATACTGGCTTTGTTAGCATAAGCGCAGCCAGCAGCTCAGGGGAAGTGATTACTCCCCTCTAATGAGCACAGACATGGGAAGACCGTGTCTGCAGGGCTGTGGCCAGTTTTGGGCTCCCCACTATAAGGAAGACATGGACATTTTTACTCTGAGGGTGGTGAGGCAGTGGCACAGGTTGCCCAGAGAAGTTGTGAATGCCCCATCCCTGGAAGTGTTCAAGGCCAGGTTGGATGGGGCATTGAACAACCTGGTCTGGCGGAAGGTGTCCCTGCCCATGGCAGGGGGGTTGGAACTAGGTGATCTTTAGAGTCCCTTCCAATTCAAACCGTTGATTCTATGATTCTATGATTTTATACTGGAGCAAGTTCAGCAACAGCCACCAGGATGCTCAGAGAGCTGAAGTATATGGTGTACAAGAACAGGCTGAGAAAGCTGGTAGTTCATGCTGGAGAAGAGATGGCTAAGGGGGCATCTTATTGCTCTCCCTAACTACCTAGTAAGTGGTTATAGAGGAGATGGAGCCAGACTCTTCTTGGGAGTGCACAGCAAAAGAGCAAGGAGCAGTGAATACCAGCTGCAGCAAGATAAATCTCAATTAGATATAAGGAGAAGAGCTTCACAGTGAAGACGATCAAGCACTAGAACAGGTGCTGAGAGAGGCTGTAGACTCTCCATGCTTGAATATATTCAAAACCTTCCTGGATAAGGCCCTGAGTAACCTCATCTTACTTCAAAGCTGACCCTATTTTGAGCAGGGGTATGGACCAGAGACATGAGAGCTCCCTTCCAGCTTATTTTATGGTGAGTTTCTGGCAAACACTTGTAGTGAATTTTGCACTTGGAAAAGTACTCCTTTTATCTGTATTTTGGATATCTTTCATGTCACAGTAAATTCCACCAGAAAGGCATCCAAAGAATGGGAGTTTTGCCAAAGAAATGAGTGCTGAGACTAATTTGTATCATGACAGTCTGGCTGTGAATTTATAATTTTATCACTCTAAAAACTGACTGGTTCCATACCTACAGATCTCTGTAGCCGAACATTAATCACCTGCTTCTAGGGATGAAAACCTTCTGGTGCTTTAATCTACGAGTTGCGGTAGATGCAACCTCTGCACTTCACTGTCCAGCCACACATGCTGGCTCTGTGTTTGCAGCCTGCCTGACTGCACTGAGTAGGCTATGCAGCCCCAGGTATCTATGAAGGCATGTGGATGCTCTTCAACGCAATTGTCAAAGAGCCAAACATACAACCTATAACCCACATCACTTGCATATGGAGAAGTATGCAGAGAAGTTCCAAGCTGACTTGAGTTTGAGTCAATGGGAATTGTGCCATTGATATTAATGACAGCAAGATTTCACAGTTCACCTCCCTTAAACACGTGCATAGAAATCCTAGAGGCAATGTTTGATGCAAAAATCATCTAGGTAAGCAGATTTACACGAAAACACTAATTGTTTTTTGTGTTTTTATTTTTTGACATGTGAATGGGACATTGCTTGCAAACTGAATTTAGTAGTTCATTCCTGATGATGAACCAGAAACAACCATTTTGATACAAGTTTGTATACGGAGGAGTATGCTTTGCACTTTGATGGGTATTTCGGTGCCAGGGCATCTATTCTTCTAATTCTCTGGCTGATGTACTCAATGAAGCGTGCATAGAAAAGTCCTCCAAACTGTTTAAAAAGATTTCTTAAGCCCCCAAAGAGTATTTTAATTTCTGTGTGTATGGAAAATAAATGTCTAAGAAGAATTAAACTTGGGGGTAGCTACACGGTACAAGATTTTTCAGCATTGCTCTACTAATGTAACTGATTGAGTACAAGATGTGTTGCTTGCCATTTCCCGGAATAAAAAAATGAGCTGTGGAGTCTTAATGTGCTATTCCAATTATGGTTATAAAACACTGAATCAAGTCTTTCTTAAAAAAAAAAAACACACTTGGAATTAAACAGTTCAACAGAATTAATAATGTTTCCAGATGGGCCTGTATTTGGCACTAAGAAGTGTGTGAAAGGAAACATTTTCAACCAGAAGTTTGAATGATTTATAAAAGTTCTTGAGAGATTTTTCACTAGTAAAGATGCCCTTTCAACCTCTGCACATTTGGAGCTAACAAAGGAAGTGACACGCACTGAGTGAAAATGTTGGCATTGGTGAAAAACACACATATGTTCACAAGCAGAAGTGCCTGAAATAGTACAATTAAAAGCCCTAGCAAAGCCAGGTTCTCAACACACTCTCTGTGCCTTATTTCCCTATTAGCAAAAGAGGAAGAGTAGCAGTTCCTCACCCTGAAAATGTACTGAAAATAGGAAAACTGTGATTGTGGGGTAGATGGCTATCATGGTACTGATACCTGTAGCGATATGTTGAGAATAAAGGCAGCTTCGGCTTGCAAGTTGAACCTTTCCTTAGGTCTGGGAGAGAGAAGACACTGGGCCAAAAAGAGAAATGGGTATGTTTGACAACAATTATTTTAGCATCTAATGTTGGGCAGACTTGGGACTACTGGAAATAGCAGAAGGCGGAGTTATAAGCTCTCATCCAAAAGCGAACATTATCTTACTCCACTGACTAATCGTTTCCCTTTTCCACAGCATCCCTGTTATGACCACAAAGTATTTAGTAGACATTTAGCTTTCTTAAATGCAAGTCAGCAGCTGGAGT
>NW_009630558.1:30835-40311 GCF_000690535.1 Cariama cristata
AAAGACTTAGCATCATGTGGTCAATCAACCTCTTTACTGGTCACCATGATTCATGGATTATATTAAACAGAAGAACAAGGAAACAGATTACACACACTTCATGCGTTACATTAAATCAATTATTAATAGACAGCTGGGTATATTGCTGCCTTGTACTCTGTTACGAACTTGTGAGAATGATGAACAGCAAAGCAGAAGTTAATAGACTGCCCCAAACCACTTTTTTACCAATTATGGCTTTAGCCTAGTGTCAGTTAATGGAAATTACTGAATTTCGCATCCTGCCTCTTCTGTGATTTACAACCCATTCCTTGATCAAGACTTTAGGGAGGATGTCTTTTGCAGGGGGAGTGGAAATGACAACATATGGCTTCTATCTCATATTACATCCATTTGTAACCTGCAGATTTAGCTGCTTTTTTTCCTACAAAGCCCGAGAGACCCCCCAGTGCACCTAGCTCCCAATGCCACAGAGCCTTTCTCCTTGCCAAATTCCCCCCTTTTATTCCAACGTCCCTTTCCTTTATTCCACCACCTTAGCACTTTCTGTCTGCTAATGTCACAGTCTTTCTTTGCACATAAGACTGCCCGATTATTCATAATTTCTGGGCCCAGGTTCAACAAGTCTGTCTGGAGATGATAGTTGCTCTGCACACACATCTTCCTTTCATATCAGTGGTCCTGAGGCTTATATCAGGCTCCTGAGAGCTTATCCTTTTCAATCAATAAATGGCATTCTTATTTACCTGTTTTAAAATGTTAACAAATGGTTCCACAGGCAAATAATTGGATTCCGATACTTCCTGGAGCTGTCACGTGCTGACAATCGCACGGCTTTATCCTGTAAGTGTCATGATCCTTGTTATAATTTAAAAGCAGATGCAGCATGATTAGGAATTTCATTCATTAATTCTAACTATTGAAAATAAAGAAGAGTGAGCCTTTAATGTTTCATTTTTAGTTCCATCTTAGTGTATAAGCAGTATATCTCTACCTTCTGTTGATTGGAAATTTAAGAAACATCAAAACTGCTTCCTTTCACTTTCTGAGTTTTCCAGGCCTTCATTCAGTTTCCAGGCCCCTTCACTGCTGCGTGACCTTGGAAAAAAACCACAACCTTGCAGCCTGCATGTTGGATTTACGAGGGTTTTCTTTTCACCCATGTACTTTGAGGCAGGTTGTGACACCCCACAGCGCTGCACTCTTCAGGGTGTGCTCGCTGCTGTCTTCTGCCTTGGGAGCTGTGGCCACAGCCACCACTGCCCCTTTGCCCTCACCATGAATTTATACCTTTTAAAAAGGTTTACAAGGTCGCTCGGTTCCATCTTGTTCTTGCTTGGTTTGTGCTCTTTTGCAAAAGAGATTGGTAGCGAATCTGATCGTGCGCTTTTTCTTCTCTCTGCCTTTTTCCGTAGCCTCCGTGGAGTGAAGTGTATCATGTTGTCCATAGCTTTGTAACTTTTCCATTTGTTCAGCGTGTTCAGATGAATCTGACTTTCTAGTGTTTAAACCAAAACTCATCCAAGTGGGTGGAAAAATTCCTAATTCCCTCAGTTTCTGGGCCTCATAAACTTGGCTTGTTTCTCCGAATCTTTGCGTCTTTTGTATAATTATTTATAACTTTGCAAAGTCGGGGGGAAGTTTTTATAAATGTTGCCCAAATGGAATATCAGGGTTTTCACACCCCCGCTGCATAGCTGTAAATGAGCTAGAAAACCCAGAAAAATCTGTTGTGCTGAATAAAATAATACTAATGATTTGGAGTTCATGTTGAGCTTAGGCAGGCAGAGCAAAGCACCAGCAACTCTGCCTAGGAAATGCAGGGAGAAAAGCCAAACCTCATAAACATTTCCTTTCAAGGAAAATAGGTTTTGAAACAATGTAAATAAAGACATTACCAAAACCATGTTTTTCTTCTAGGAAAGGACCATCCAGGATGGAGGGTTTTTTTCCATTTAGGAAATAAGGAAACCTGTGAAAAGCTATCAAGATCTATCAGAAGCAAAGCAATCTGGACAAGAATAGGAACAATCAAAAGAAAATTGACCTTGTGGGTTTTTTTTTAGGATTGTAGGAGCTGTCTGTGAATTATTTTGTGTTTTAAAGGTCTCATTTTCTGACAAAAGATCGGTTTCAACAGAATTTTCAACCTATGCTTTTTAACATGCTTCTGCAAACTAGCAGATGCTAACGCTAACATTTCTTTACAAAAATAACCCTAGATTCAAATGAACCGCTTGGAAAAATACAACCTTGCTCTTCCCCCATGCTAAGAGGCACAACCCTCCTACCTCCTTCTTGACCTTCTTATTCTTCTTGATAAAGGTACAAGTTGAGACTTGAATCCTGCAAGACCCTATGGCAGGTTGGATTGTTTTTCGCTTACTGACAGCTGAGTTGCAGGGTAATAATGCAAGCTTCAGGCCTGTGTACGCACAGTGATATTTCATTCTCAAGATACATCCTTTGCAACACCTTTCAGTCTTGAGTGTGAGGATTTTAGCTGTTCCCTACTGACTGGGAAAGGAAAGGGGCAATTCCCAGCCCATTCCATGGCTGTGGTCTGTATCAAATCTTGCTGCTGCAATGGTGGGATCCCAGGGGGGAGAAATTAAAATGAGGAGAGAGACTCTACTTCTAATGCAGACCCTGGGCCTTTAAATAACTACCTGGGCATGCGGGCACACAATGCCTGGGTTAAAGGAAAAGCTACAAGCCCAAACTGATTGTGTATTGATACAATTTTTCTTCTTAAAAATGCAAATTTGCCGCAGGACCACATGTATTTCTGACGTGCCGGAAAAAGGCGTTTGAATGAACTGGCAGATTATAAAGCCCACTAGAAAGTGAAGCTCACTTCTGCTTTCCCAGTTGCCTAGGTGATTAACACGAGAGAAATACAGTTCTTCCTATGTCTAATCTTAAATCTTTAAGACAAAGAGGTTTTTGACTTTGTGTTGCAAGATGTGAAGGTGTTTCACAGCCAGATTTCACAAGAGCTGGGCTGTCCTCCTTTCCCTTTGCTTGTATCGCATTGCTACTGTGAAGGTCACCTTATAGTCAATAGCTCAGCACCCTCCAAACTGCCTTAGGGCCAGGACAGGGCCGGCATGGAGGGGGGAAACTGTCCCTGGGGCAACCCAGTTCAGCGGGGCGTGTGCCTGTATGTAAAGCTCCCACCAGTTAAAAATACCAAGTCGTATATAATTATCTTTGGTGCTGTTAACACCCCTTAAGCATTAGAACAGCAAAAGATGGTTGTCCGTGAGAAAGAGCAGATTGCTGGGCTGGAAATCGGAATACCAGGCTTCTGCCTCTGGCATCGTCACCAAACTGTGCAACCCTGAGCTAGACAACTCATTTCTAATTCCCCCCCTGTTTTTCCTCTGTCATCTCTATTTGGAGAGCAAGTCCTTTGTGACAGGGATCGTCTCTCGCTGTGTGTTTGTACAGTGCATGACACAATAGGCTGCGATCTCCGTTGATGGCTCCCAAATACAGAGCCTTCAGACGAGACTTCTGATACAGAAATCGTCATGTGTGACGGCTACAGAAAACCCAGTTCTGCTGCGTGTTTTTTCTTCTCCTTTCTGAGGATCTCAGGCTGTTTGTAAGGGAGCATCAACATGAGACAGGGAAATGCTGTTGCCCTTCTTCAACGGATTAGGAACAAGAAGTACAAAAATGTGGAATGAGTTTCTCCAGCTTATATAGCAAAAAGGTTTTTTTGTTTTTTTTTTTCTCTCTCCACCAATTCAGTAACACAAAGAGACAAAACATTTTTAAAAACAAAAAATTCCAAGCCTATCTTCAAGTTTTTACCTCCTGCTTCCTCTCCCTCTTCCTGGGCTGGCAGAAGCTGCCACAGCTGCAAGTATGTGCTTCCTTTAATGTCTTCACTTTCCTCCGTGATCTCTACTGACCTCTGGAAACTCTCCAGGGATTACTGGAGCAAACCTTAGCCTCTTCTTTACAGACACAGCCACTGAACATGTGTGTTATGCCTAATCCATGCTGAGGTTATAAAAACCTGCATCCACCTAGCTCTATTTACCTGCAAATTAGGCATTTTTTGGTGAGACTTTAACATCCACACATTGATAGTAATCTGGGTTTGTGTTTTTTTTTTTTTTTATGTTTTTAGCTGGGAAGCAAAAGGAACATCATCACCAGTCATTTAACCTTACAGATCCATGGTGGAGGAGACAAATTAGAATAGCATCTATTTTAAAGATGAGCAAATCGAGGTAAGGGTTTACAGTACAATTAGTCTGGCTCTTACAGAATTCAGAGGTGAGGTTGGAGGGATGGAGCTGATGGTGCTTGGGCCAGAGCAGCCCATCGCCTGAGCAGTAGCCAGGAGGGGAAACCATTCTCCTTTGGGCCAAAACCTTCCCATTACCCCACATGGCAAAAGGGAGAGCTGCATTTTCCATTTTGTGCGTTGTGCGTGAATTTGGAGCTGCTTCAAAAAGGAAGTTTAAAAAAAAAAAAAAAAAGCTGAAGAAGAAGAAGTTATTTCAGACCTGTTTCCTGGGTTGTTGTTTGGGTTTGATGTTTTCAGCTGAAGCCAAATGGCACGAAGCAGATGCAGCGCTGGCTGCGGCGTGCTGTTTCCCTGGCTGGCAGGGACACCTAGTGGGTAGGGCAGTCTGTGCTGGTGAAGGCAGGGAAAAACACTTGACTCTCTCTTGACTTCCCACCAAGGGCAATATTTCATCTTCTGAGTCATCCTAGTGCCTAACTGACGCTCGTGTTATCCTTCGGAATTAACGCGGAGTTGGGAGGAGTTTGCAGCCAAAGCTCCTTCAAGGAACCGTGGTTGTAACGTGAGGAGGTGATCTGAGCAGCAGTACCTAAAGTACTGCTAAGGGGAAACGCTGCCAGCCTGGCTTTTTGTGCAATTTATTCTTTTGAAGCCTGTTACGGTTGTAATAACACCTACACTGGCTATATTTGAGAGCTGACTCGGTGGTGGCATGATTCATCTCTGTCTGCAGTTACGCATTTCATGGGGTATTGCATTGGGGCCACTTTTATTGTATTGCAGACACCTACAAAATGACGTTTACTCCTGCTCTTAGTGGGATGGCTTCAGCAGAAAAAGCAGCAGGAAACTTAAAAAAAGGCAGTGTGACCATCCATCCCCCCAAAACCAGCAGGGCTGGTTGGTGTCGGGGCCGGACCCAAATCCATCGCCAGACCTAAATCTGTCCTGCCTCCTCAGTGCTTGCAGCACAAGCCGGGCTTTGCTGGCCCTGTCCCTCAAGCTGTTTCCCAGACTGGCTCCTTGATTGCATTCCTTTAATGCAAGTTTTTATGGGAAGAGGTTGTTGACTAATTTCTTTGTTTCCATTATGGGGCTATGGACAACTTTTTTCCTGGCCTCTTCCCAAGCACCTGTCTGAGAAGGCTGGCATGCGGATGCTGCATTCCAGATCGATGGCATCGCTAAAATCCTCCGGCCTGTGCCAGAAACAGAGAGGTTACATGTAAGGGATCTCATGCAGGGAAAAACTAAGCCATTTTATAAGCATGTGAATTTTATTTTTGTTTATGATACTTTTCCTTTGCAAACCACAAAATCCAGAGGCTGGGAAGGAGCATCCTCCTGCTACCACTCTGGGGATGTAGGCCCCAAAGAGGTTCTTACACTTAAAAATAGACAAAGAACTGCAGCTTCTGAATCAGAAACACATCACCTAAATAGCAGGAAGTAGTTATGCTCTGGACATTTTGAAATCATCTTCTTCTGATCTAATTACATGCTAGCACTAAAACTGACACAGTTATGGTTATGTAGTCCCTTTTCTTTTTTTTTAATTTTTAACCAGGAATTCTATCTTAGGATTAATAGGTGCTTGCATCATTTCTGTCCTATGTGCTATATTAAGGAGCACCTACATCATCAGCAAATATTTTTGTTGTGCTGATACTGCACACAAAGTCAAATGCAAAGGTACAGAGGTTTGTGTTTTGTTTTTTTTTTTCCCCTGGACTCGACTTAAATTGAGTGGCTTATTCTTCATCAGTTCCTTCATTAAAAAAAGAGGCTTAATTCTCTTTTAATGAAATTAATACATTTGAAGGAGGAGGTAAAAATTGCTCCTTTTTGACATAGCTGCATTGACACAGTTTTGTAGCAGGACATAAATATCTGTATTCCAAATACTGACGACAGGAAGAAACAACAGACAAGATATTTAAGAAGGCCTTTGGCACTAGTAAGCTGAATTCTTACACATAAGCTAGCAAAATGCAGTTTATACAAAATTATGATTATCAGTGTGTATACAAATAGATAAAAAAACTCTTGAAGTGTTATTGCCAGTGACTCAATGTCAAACTGGAAGTAAATTTCAAGAGAGTATTCCAAGCAGATGTGCAGAGATCTTCAGGACTGATTTTAGTCAATATTTTTATTAGTGATTTGGAGGATAAATATAGAGTACACTTATAAAATTTGCTCAGTCTGGCAGGCAGGATCAGAATGCAAAATGATAAATTGAAGAGATGGTCTCAGATCAACACGATGAAGTTCACTAATGAGAAGTATGAAGCACTACACTGCAGAGGGAGATATCAAATGCATAAATATGAAATGGGAAATAATCAGCTCAGCATCAATATGAGAAAATGATCTTGTGTGTATAGTGGTTCATAAATTAAATATGACTCAACAATGTGATTATGCTGCAAAAATTGCTAATCCCACCTGGAGTTCTGTTAATAGAAGTGGTGTGTGTGGAAGAGGAGAGATTGTGCAGGCATCAGGCTGGATGCCTGCAGCTCCTTAATTACAATCTGGGCAGCCAAGTAGCTGACGCTGCCCATCACCTTCCAGACCTTCCCTTTCCCCCCTCTCCAGGCCCTTTCCCCGGCCACAGCCATTCTTCGCTGGCTTCCTCCATGAAGGATCCTCGACTTCTTCTTCCATTGGAAAACACTGCCCATACTCCTGCTGCCTCACGTCATTCCGTCTTATGGAAGTAAATGACTGGTGACGCCAGGGGAGGTCTCCATAGAGATCCTATAGGCACATACCATCCCATATAGGCAACATGCACTGCTCAGAGGAATCTCGCAGGGACTCTGGCAGGGAGGACACGTGCTGGTTCTGCAGATGTGCTGGCTCCTGGCACCTTTGGTCTGAAGCAAGGGAGCATCACAAACTCTGTGTGAATGTGGCACTTGCAGATGCAGCTCAGTTCAAAGGGGAAATAAATATTTAAAAGAAAGAAAGAAGCAGACAATCCCTTGAGAACTACCACTGTCCCAGGCAAGGGAAGAATGTGGAGGGAAATGATTGCATTTCATTGCCTCATTTTTTAATCACAGTGAAAATTTTGAAGGTTTTTCTTGTGAGTTTGTGTGGTTTTTTTAAACCATCTAGGATTTAACACACTACACAGAACCATCTCCATTGCACTGTGTGATGACCAAGGCAGGCTGCCCAGAGCTGTAACCACTGACCGATCCACAGCAGCCAACGCACCGAGATTAAAAGCCCTCCTTTCGTCACTTTTGCAGACGTAACAGCAGGAAGGGTCAGCCAGCGCAAACAAATAAATGAATTTCATTTCAGAAATCATAAATGGATCACCTAAAAACTGGGGGGAGTTTGGGTAGTTGTGCCCAAAAGCCCGAGGCCTACCACTAGATGGCAAACTTTAATTTTTAAATTTTAAATTCTGGAGATGCCCGCCTGGAGCCATGTCCTGCCAGGGCCAAGGGTCAGGCCCAGGGCCACGGCCCCGCCACAAGCCGCTCGGCCTGCTGCGAGCTTGCCAGCCATCCTGCTTCTTCTTGGACACCGACCACCATCGAACCGAAGATTTCCCTGGGAGGTTGTGCACACAAAATAGCCACGAGATGCTTTGCCAGGTGCCACTTCTCCCAGAGTAGGGAACCAGTAGCTCTCCTGTGTTTTTTTCTCTCTATGGAGGCTCCTGGTGATGCCCTGAGGAAGGACACAGGGGACAGAGACCCAGATGGTTGTTCAGTCAGGCTCAGGTGAGGAAAGGACGGGGATGGGAGTCTGCTGGGTAGGTCTCACCTGCGGCTGGGAACTCTCTGAAGACCCACTGCCCTTTCTCCTCCAGCCCTAGTTTTTCTCCCTCTCTTGGCCAAGGGCTGGGGTTGGGTGTGCTGGAGAACAGAGGTGCTTTTCAAGGCTCGGGACATTGTATAGGCTGGGAAAAAGTATTTTCTGCTCTTCTGTCTCTGATAGTTATCTTGGAAAGCATTAAGAGGTAAGCTAAGAAAGCGACTTTACTGAATGTAGTCTTCTCCAGATCTTTATCGATCCCCGAGGAAATGGACACAAACTGCAAATCAGAGTGGTGCCAGTATTGCAAGCAACTTCAGGTCTTGCCGGTCCTTCCTGTATCGTGAGAAGTATATAAAGCATATAAAGTTTTACATACATTTTAGGAAGCTCTAATAATATTACCTAAATCAATTTTCATTTACTTATGAACTTAATGAAATTATTCATCTTCCCCATCAGCCGTGCATGTTGCCTTATTGTAATCAGTTAATTTGTCTCGATATGAAGAGAGATCTCGATGGATACTGGGGGACTGGGTGCCAAGTCTGAGATATATGCTCCCCTGTATAATAAATCGTTAGGTCATGTTTCTCAGACCACAGGTCTTAGACCAAGAGCTGACCTTATGAGCAACACTGCTTCTAACATGGCAACTGCAAGATGTTTTAACGGGATAAATCACATTTCCTCCACAAGCATAGTTAACTGTTCTGCATAGCACTACAAGGAAGAGCATTTCTTCACCACAGCAGATAATGTTTTTGTGACGAAGGATGGTGGTTAACACGGCAAATTCTGCAAACCCTCAGAGGGTTTTCTTTGCACCTGCCATTCATGACAGTCCTTTTATATCTTCTAAAAGTCTTACTTGCTAAGTCATTCAATACCCAGCAGTTGTCCTCTACATAGTAAACCTCTTGCAGAATTTTGCAATCTGTTATGCCAAATAGTGCCTGCTTTTACTGATTTGTTGTCTTTTAAATTACATGGCATGAATGCCATGTGAGAAGTATTACTCATCCTCTATATTTTAATTCTTTTTCAGTTATCTGGTCCTACATCCAGTGCCATTAGCTGAAAGCAAAATTAGAGACATTCCTTCCGGCTGACGAAGAGCTGTCTCCTCACCGTGGTCTTCAGAGTCTCCATTTTGAAGCCCAGACTTCCCAAAGGGGGCAAGGATCTCTCCTGGCTCCACACAGCAGGGTTAATCACCTCATTTCAAAGTAATTTCCTGAAACAACCAACAGGTTCTTTACCAACAAAAGGAATATTTCCTGACTAGAATTTAGGTGTTGCAGGAAGGTGAGGAGTTCAAAACACCCTTGGGCTGAATAAAGGACTTCTGCTTCCAGACCTCTTGGTGAAGCCCTTTCCCTGAGGCATGCCTCCTATTTGCTTTCTATGGGAGTGGGATATGCCGCTC
>NW_009630558.1:40452-45775 GCF_000690535.1 Cariama cristata
TGCAAATGGCTGCCCAGACTCGTGTTTCCCAGGGTTTGGTTTAAATGTCAGATTGACGGTAACAGAGACAAACTAACCCCAGGTACCTCCTTCTCTGTCCCCTCATCTCGGGAACCATAAGCTTCATCTCTCTCTTCTCCTGCCATTTTGTCAGGACTGTGCAAAAATGTGTGATACCAGCGATACTTCTGATTAGGGTGGAAATTCAGTTTTGAATAACACAAAGCTAAGGCAAATAATGAAGTGTTTTCCAAAGTGTTGTTTCCCTGGTAGACTCTTGCATCAGTACCTTTCAGTAACAAGAAACACAGGGAGGTGAAAAGATCAATTTAGGGTCAAACAACAAATAAGTAATATATTATTACTTCCTACAGTCATAAGCTGAAAACTTGGTATAAAAATGTGTATTCATTTTTAACAGAGGAGGGCTAGCTTTGGGAAAGGTGAGACTGTATATCCTTTGTTTTCAGTGAGACGAAAATGTCAGGTAATTGCACAAGGGCAGGGATTTGGTTTGTTTCATTTTAATACAGCCTCATTTAATGCATTTACCTGTAGTCGGGATGAGCACGAAGGAGTCACACCAGCTACCTGCCCAGGACCTGTAGCAACCTCACACACAATGCCCATACACTTTAATGCTGAGGAAACAAAAATCTTTTGGGGTGTTGTTCACACTTCTCTTAACATCAAAAAAGCGTTCACTGTGTGAGTGAGGGAAGTCTCGTGTAAGGGGTGACCATTCCCACCTGCTAGGTCAGAGTCCCGCCAACACGATGGATGCGTCCTGTGGCCCTGAGCGGTCAAAAATACCAGGGAGGGAGAAACATTTCAGACTGTCATCTTACATATAAGGAAGGAAAAAAAGATCACAAGCCAGTTTTGAAAATGCCCTTTCCTTTCCAAGTTAGCTATAATCACCTCCTGTGCAAGGAGAAGACAGCTGAAATGTCGTCTGTCCATTAGACACCCCAACCTTAAAGAGCATAGCTCCAGCAATGAAAAAGTATCCAGGGAAAGACTGGACCATGTCGTATAAGCAGCTGGATATCTGACAGCTCATTCATTATTGCTCAAAGATGCTAGTCGTGAGGGACAGAGTGGCTCATGGGGCTGGCTCTGCAGTCCGGACCAGCGGTCAGGGAAAGTCACCACTGTTTCTCAGTGATTTCACAGCTTTTGTGAAGTGTACCGGTCACAAACTACTTCCCACTGGATAAATGTCTGGGAGGCAAAATCTGCCACCAACGGCACCAAGTCATGTCTTAGCCAAGGGCAGGCATGACCTGATGATTATTCTGCTTTTCCCCAGTAGTGCTTGTTCCACCCTCTTACAGCTGAGGCTTGCTGAAAAATGCATTCAGCCTGTGGAAGAGCACCCAGGATGATTCTTCATGTGGCGATCCCTGGGGGTACACACTGGGACATGCGGTGACAATCCAGTACACTTTCCCCTGTTTAACTGTAGGGTTTGGGGGATGACTTTGTCTTTTGTCTTGTATTTCTAACTACACCGCTTGCACCAGGGAGCAGCTACGTAGCGAGGCCCCTGAGTCAATGTAATCAGTCGTACGGTTAAAGCGGTTGAAGCACGCTGCCAGCTTGGTGTACACACCGCATGCCTCTGTTCGTGCTGCCCACCAAATGTTTTGGCATACCTGCTCCTTAGGGGCCGTATTAGATCCAGGCCCCCAGCCAAACTTTGCAGCTCAGACCCACTTCTTGCTAAACCTGACATGGGGTAAAGAATTGTTGAAAACACGACTGGCATTCCCCCGACCTGGCCTCCGTAAGCATTTTTAATTAACAGCTATCAACTCTTGTGTATTTGGGGCCATTAGCAACATTGACTGAATGGATCCATTGAACCTTTAGGTAAGGCTGTCCAGATCTTTCATTTCTTAATTAACTTCTACGGTTAACCTCAGCAGGTATCATTTAGTGGTGCTCAACTGAACATTTGCAACTGTAGCTTGACAGAAGTTTTGAGTTCAAAATTATATTGTTTATTATTTTTTCTCAGGTTGCTAAATAAGAACAATCTTATGTTATGGTACAGCCCAGTTGCCTGTTGCCCTAAATATTATGCAAACAAATACCTAGGGTAATATAAACCCAGACATAATAAAACAAAAATTAATGAGTACTGGATGGAGAAAAGGGGAATAATTCTTTGACTTTTTCAAATGTGGTTTTTGTCCTTACTCAGAACAAAGCAATGTTTTAAGCTTGCAAAATTTTTCATGAAAGGGATTTCGTTTTTTCATGTGTTCATCCTGACACATCTTAGAGATGTTTTGATTTTCATTAACTATTTAATATCAGATTCCTGAGTTGGTGGGGAAAAAAAAGAAATCAAAACAGTAATATTGGTAATTGTTTTTCAAAGGGCTGTGTTAGCATTCAAACCATTCCCTCTATGCAGCAGGGTAGTAAATAAAACGAACTTTGAATGAAGAGCTGGTTTTATGAAAACCATTAATTGCTGATGCAAAAGGTGCATGGGATTTAGGCTTAGCTGAGGAGGAAATAAAAATCCTTTACAATTAATTTTTTATTTTTAACTTTATACTTCCATATCATAGGTCTGTAAAAATGCAACATCCTTAATTGTTTTTCTATGTCCTGTGTTAAGTACAATATATTGCATTTAAAAAAACCACACAACCTTTTTCTTTTTTCAATAATACTATTTAATCCTCCCCCCCCCCCCCCCCCCCCCCCAGTATGGAGAGCACAGAACAGGGAAGGTCTGGTTTTGGTCTCAGACTGGTATAAACTGGGAGTTAATCCATGGAATCGGTTGTGTGACAATGTGAGAAAATGGTTGGGAGATCAGAGTTAAGGCTTCTGTTTCTAGGAAGACTCATTGAAGAGCATATAGCTAGCTCTTTTCCTGGACAGACACTTCAGAGCCTTTCACATGCTTATTTTGATCATTTTTTAAAAATACACTGAAGTGAAAAAAAAGTTGAAAAAAAAAGATGTTTCTAATTCTAGTTGTTTCAAGCGGTATCTCAAGGTTGAGTACAAAACAAACCATACATAAATAGTAGAAAACAGTCTGCATCTTGTTGCCATGACAATGCCCTACTTATAGCGCATTAAGCTGATTCATGTCTTTTCTCACCTCACTGTTAATAAATTATGGTGGCTGATGAGAATTAAGCCAGCTGGAAGAGCTAGTGAATGTAAGCAGCAAATTAATTTGCCACTTAATCGTGGTGTCCTTCAGGGGAATTACCCTCTACATAGCGAATAATATCTTACTATATGTAAAATGGCAGGAATGGGTTGAAATAGCTAATCTTTGTTTTCTTTGTAATATTGATGTATCACAGCTTATTGCTGTACCAGCAAGAGCTGGCGCAGCCCTGTTCCTGCTGTAGGCAGCAGCACCGACTTCACTTGGTGGCGGACGAGTGTTGCATAGGCTCCTCCATTCCATCAGTGAATCTTTAAAACACCGATTCCTCAAATTTGAGTCATGTTTTGTCATTTAAAGCATAGGATATTTGGCCAACAGCTGCTGAAGCATATCACCTGCACTCCAGCACCTTTATGTTAAACTGATGTACCATGCCTACACATGCAGAGTTACAACAGGGACCGTTGTTACTCAGCTGACACGTCAACAGGGTTTATGCAGGTCACAGCGCAAGAGTTTGGGTGAAAGTGGGCATTCGTCAACGATGATCAGAATTTAGGCTTCTTAATTAATGTATATTCATGGTGGAAAAGATTTTCTGTTTTTTTCTGTGGGGAGGGATTCAACAATGGTAATAGTAGAACTGAATAAACACTGTATAACTTATAGCAGCCTTTAAAAGAAAACAGCCGTACTTCATTCAAACCTTTGTCTCTGTACTCACTTGAAGTCAATAAACTCTTAACAGCTGGAGCTGGAGATCTGTGTTGGAGTCACAAGTATAAAGCTTTCTGAGTCACAAGTATAAGGCCCTTTAAAAATAGCAAATGCTTGCTCTTGGGACCTGAAATCTGAGAGACGTTAACTGAATTCTACTTGTAAATATTCTGTGATCTTCAAGTATTTACTCAAGTGCAGGAGTTTGATTGCTTTCGCTATATTTTTTCTCTGCTGACTTTTTGCATTCTTCTTGAATGGTTTAACTTTTCTCTCAACAGCAAATCAAATGCCAATTTTCTTTGACGTTGTGCTTTGGTTAGACTTAATTAAAGAAACATTAGCTGATCAGAGTCACCTGAGGAAGCCAAATGAAACAGTCACTCAGTATAGCTTGGCTAAGCTAAGCCATCCCCCTTTTGATTCCTAATTTTATCCATTTTTTTCAATGACATGAAAAATCACTGTAGGCTGGCACCCGCTCAGCTATCAAAATGCTGTTGAATTAGACTTCCATTTTATCAGAAAAGTTTCCAGCAGGCAATGGCATATTGTTCTGAATTTAAGGATGACTACAGACTTTCCAGCAATTCTCATTGCATTGGAGATGTCTTCAGTAACAGCCGAATAATATGATGATAAGGAACAAGCTCTGTACATCCAGACTTAACGGCAACTCAACAGATCCATGATTTCCCTTGGTTGAAAGCTGCAACGCCCATTTTCCTTCTTGATATAGAAGGTGTATCACCTATAAACACTGGCTAGAAGTTAGAGCTGCATGTTGTTTTTATCAAATATATGTCATAAAGAAATTTTTTTAATTGCTTTGGGGCTTGAAACTCTTGAGAGCAAACAGCTCCTAAGAAACTCGACGTTACTCCCTTATGCTACAGACAGCAATGAGGAACTCAGTAAAGCCTTCAATGTCGTGACTCCCTTCTAGTACTCTGGACAATGCAAACAACTTCCTCATATTCTCCTGAAGACACTCTTGGAGGTGTCTTGTGCATGGCATTGTCATATCAGGCAAGTTGAATTGACTGAATGCAACATTATAAAATGTTTGTGATCTTCAACTTGCAACTGTAATGAACTCAGCGCTAAACGGCTTTCTCTGAAAGCAGTCTCCAAGGTTATCACAGAGTTGCCTCAGTGTTTGCCTTTGATGGTCCGGCCAATGTAGACTCATCTCCAAATAACACTGTTTTACTCTTCCACAAGAGCAATAGTTTGCAAAGATGCTCTTTGCCCTCAGAAGCAGAATCTTCCTTGCCTTATATGTACCTACGCATACATGCAAACTGGGACATGATTAAAGGTTACTTAATCTTTTTGGTTTTCATCCATAAATTTCTGAATATGCTCTCTGAGAGGCTTTTGGAGAAGATCCACGGGATTATGCTGGTGATTCCTTACACACACCCCCACCACAACACATATCTCCACATTCAAACA
>NW_009630558.1:45806-69509 GCF_000690535.1 Cariama cristata
CCCCCCCCCCCCAAATTTACTTCTCATCATCATATAATAGCTCTGCTTTGTTTGGGGTAGGAGCATTGGCAGTCTGCTACTGCACAGCACAGCTGGAGAGCCAGAGCATGCAGCTGCAGTGCTCTATAGAGCTGACGGCTCCGTGGGGATAGATCTCACCAGCATCAATAGCCTTGGCCTCTTAGTGTCTAGACACTCCTACCCATCCTTTCACAGCAGGAAAATAGCCTAAACGATTATATGGATTTAGCAATTCAAAAGCGTGTCTGTGTGCCTCATCCAAAGGCTTTTGAGCTGTGAGGAAGAAGTGTGCACACATTGGGAACTCTTGCTTCATTCTGTATGCAATCCTAAACTCTATTCTTCAATTTCTGTAATGCTCCTCTGCCCATCAGCTCCATAGCAGCGTTAATGCTTCTCTCCTTTTAGTCCACACTAGCAGATTGGATCCTAGTGAAGAGGACGGACTGTTCTAAAATGCCTTTTTTCTGTCTTTATTGAACAAGATCTGGGGACAGCTGAGTTCAAGAAGTATCAAGATCTGAATCAAGAAGTATCAACAGCTGTAAGTCCACAAAGCTGAAATTCCTAGACTTGTAATTTCAAGGCACACTACAAAATTTTATACTGAAGATTTTTACCTAAGGTGAATCTATCGCCAATGATTCCAGTTGCCTACTCTGAATTATGGAAAAATTAACACATGTGAGTACTGCAGGAATATCGCATTGAGTTATGCTTAAGAGTTTCTGAAAATTGCAAGAACCAATGTGAAGCTAATTCCCAACCTCTCAAACATGGCCTTGCAGTGAGCATTTGGGAAACCATGAATTAATCTGGACCCTACTTTTACTCTTCCCTCTCCTGTTTTGCCTTATGACACACGTATTAATGATCCAAAGTGGCATCACACATGAAACCAAACCCCAAATCTCACAGAAGACAAACGAAGGCCACCTCCTCTCCCCTACTACCCTCATCCACCTTGCCCTGCCAGAGCATCAGCTGCCACACATTGGCTTAAAATCTCTCTCCTCCAGTGCAGCCGAGCAGATTTCTATCAGCTGACTGCCCCTCCTCCGCAGCTTGGTGTGTATGGAGGCCTATGGATTTCAACGGCTGGAGCTAATGAAAGGTGGTAAGCTGTTTCTATGACTCCTTTTGATTATTTTCCCCACTCAAAAATGTAAGTGAGAGGGGATTTGGTTACTTCTAAAGCAGGTACTGGGCAACTACCGAGAAAGAGGATGCGCCAGCGTCTATGCAGCTTCTGCTGGAGCCTTGTTATGGTGGGGTGGAAAAAGCAATGGCAGAGAGGGCTTTATAATGTGAATGGTTGTGTTTCAGAGCAGATATTTCCTTCTGCATATACTGAAAAAACCCCACCAAACCAACCCAACCCATCTGTGTAAAGGATCACAGCCTCCAAAATCGGCCATTACCTTCCCGCCCTCACCAAGAATGTTGTTGGTTTGAATGAAGCTATGCCCCGCTTAATGCATCTTGGATATCTGGGAAGTTCTTCCTACTCTCCTGCAAGCTCTTGTCCGCATGTGTCTCTGAAAGAGGGAGGCATTGGGCTTAGAACCTTTATAGATCAGCCTGCAATCTTCTCTGTCTGTTTCAGTAAATAATAGAGGGAAATCATGAAAGGCAAAGCAAAAAATCAATGCATTCAGCTGAATGACACTTAAGGATTTCTGACTTATCAAGAGGCTCATTCTAAAAAGCATTTTATAGATAAAAGCTTCTGTTTTTTCTCCCTGGGTTATTCTAGTTCATCTTCATGATAATGATTCTCTCTTTCAGTTCCCATTTTATGTATTGCTATTTTAAATTAAAATGAAACAGTTTTGTACTTTAAGATTGCAGAATCAGATTTACAGCTGCTATATTTTGGCTTTTCCTCATTTCCCTCAATACAGCTATGTACAGTGATATCAGCTTAGGATCTGACTTCTCGTGTAGTTTTTTTAAAGGAAGTTACATTAAAAAAACCTGCAAAACTGTAAGTCTAAACACACCAGCAAATTGTTCATTAGGGGCTTTGTAGGCAGGTAAGCTGCAACACCCTATGCTATTAACACAACTTAAAATTACCTCTGAGTGGTTGTGTTGTCAAATTAACACAGAAGGAAAACCCCATTTTCCAGCCAACTTTTTATATGCAGGAACAGCTGAACTCAAAATTACCAAACTGAGGTGTTTTTACTCAATACAAGCAATGATTTTATCTGAACGTGCCAATATTATACACTAGTGTCAGGACATGAATGACAATCATACTAATTTTAAAAGTATTAGTGCTTCTGATGACTTTTTGTTTCCTGGGATACAGTATGGGGGGGTTCAGCATGTATTTTTCAGATATTAGCAGTCTGGTTGAAGTTGATCACTTCAACACTTAGAACAAACTGTCTTAACATTGCCCTAATTTTGTGTGTGTGTGTAAAGAGGAAGATGTTGCTGATGAATGACTGATAGCACAGCCACCATATCAACAAGTGTTGGATCTTGCTTCCCACGAAGTAAGTGGACAACTTTTCTTCAGTGGTTAGAAGCAACCCTAAATCTCCTAATTTCCCACACTTTGATGTCTTGCTCTTTATGTGTGGTGGAGAATCTCTTACTGATCCAGTTTACGGTCTCCTTAGAGTTTCTTAGCCTTCATCCTTGCTCATTTAGTCACATATTGTGGCATGTAGCAATTACAGCCATGGCTTACTTTGTAGAAAGTGTGCCAGGGAAGCACGTCATTTCTGACACTGTAAATAGGGGAAGAACCATTACGAGACGATGAGCTGCTCCTCAAGGGTTACTGCAGGATTTAAGAATTTCAGATCCATGGTACTTTGCAGCGTTTTTGCCTGCAGACTGTATGGCAGTTTTTTTTTAATCTTGAAAGATTTTTACACTAAAGGTAGTTGCATCAAGATAGAGGGTCTGGAGAATGTCAAAAGCTTTGCAGAGTGAACTATGGCTTCACTTATTCTTTTCCTTTTTTTTTTTTTGAGGGTGGCAGTGTCTTTCATCCTGCAGAGCAGGGGAAATATAACACGAGGCAGAACCCAGGGAGAAAGGCATAGCTGGAATAACTGTAACTAATATCAAGCCTGGCATTTGGCCTCTGGTGAGTAACCCTGTTCTTCGAGCCTCCTATGGCAGACCCTGCCTGTTGGTGAACCAGCAGCAGGATTTGGGCCCAAAAGAGGGGGTGCACAGCTGGAGACAGCACCGTCTACCAGCAGCTTCTCGGCTCTGTTCATTACTGCTCGTCTCGCCAGAGTTCCCAAATCTGTCAACCCCAGCACTGGGCTTGATTTCAATAGCACTCTTACCGACAAACTCAGTCAGTCTCTTCCTTCCGCTGCTGACTGACTAAAGGCTTAAGGGCGAAAGATTGCATGTATTTTAAAAAATAAAATAAAATAAAATAAAAAAGAATGGGAACTGGAAGGGACCCGGCTTGGTTAGCATTTCCAGATTACTGATAGTCCTGTCAACTGGTCTGCAACCTACGAGGGGCCCCAAACTCTCCCCTCGAGCAAGCGTGGGCACTGCAAGATGCTGGTAGCTGGTACTTTAAAGGCAGCACTCCCTAGAGTGTCCTGCCTGTCCTCTCTTGAATAAAACGCATACTGAAAGATGAGACCTAAAGGTCTCCTTCCCTGAGCTGAACCAGTGGCAGAATGCTGTTATTGACTTGCTCCTCTGACAAAATCTGCATGGACATAACCCAATGCTATTTGCCTTGTTGTGGTTGTCAGCGGTGTTAATGAACACAAAAAAGCATATATTCTTTCAGTACGTGCGTACCCGTATCTTACTGCTGTGGGGTGAGACAGTATGTCTGTATATGGTACCTATTGCTGTGAACAATCTTGTCTGTGCTTCAGCTGTTTTCATTAAGAAAGTCAGGATGTTATCTGTTGTCTGGCAGGCAGGTTTGGCTAACAGTTGCCTGTCTGCTTAGCATTAAGCACGAAGCTTAAACAGAATTTTGAGTAATTAAAAGGATGCACTGGCTGCAGATCAGCAGCCAAACCTTTACCAGGACTTTTTCTTTCAGACCTAAGGTGTTTGCTGTGCTTCTTTCATCATAAAGGTCGATTGGTAATAGTAGTGATCATGGTTACTTTAAACAATGCCATTTGCAGGTCTGGTCTGGGGAAGGAGGGACAGCCTCGGTAACTCAAGCACGCTCTTCACTGCAATACTGCTATGCTGCTGTTCAGAAGCTCAAGACAAAACAGCCTTTTTCTTAGAATATGCCCTCACAGATGGTACTCCACCAGTCCAACATATCTTGTGCTTTATAAAGTTACAGGGATGGGCTCCCCGTGGTTAACACCGATCGGGAAGTATTTTCCATGCAGTACTTGAGCCGCTGTTGGCTGTCGTGCCCATCTTCCCTGGACCACCGCCGTTGCACCACAAGGCAAGGGCTGTGGCCATCCCCGGGTCTGAGCATTTCCACCAGCAATCAGTGAGGTCTGTGATAATGCTGATGGCCTTTTGATGTGTTACAAGTGGGTGGTTTTGCTTAATTTGGGATTCTGCTAAGGGTTATCGCAAGCTCCGCTCTTTCTGGACCCGCCTCAGGCCAGCCAGAGGAGTGGTACACAGGCACGGTGGGGCCCTCTCTGCAGAGCATCGGGGACAGTGCTGCTACTCACACCCTACTACGTACGTGCTGACGCTTCATACACGTGTGGGGTGAAAAGCAGAAGATGCAGAAGGTGCGATAGTTATATTTTAGTGGTCTAGATCAGTCTTGGGACAAGAGGAAGAGTCACGGTTTGTCTTTTGACAGCAATCTGATTTTGTAAGGTGGGATGGGTTTAGCTGAATGTTTACAAATTGCTGTTTACTACATCCTGTGGTACAAAGTGTGTGTGTGAGGAAGAGCTTTATTTCTAATAACCATGGTAATTTATATGTGCAATTTGAACAGCTTGATATGCTGGGCACAATTTAATGTGGCTTAATTCAGTCTACAACTGGCCTATTGTTCAGTTTTTCCTGATACTGGAAAATTTCAGCAAATTCTTTTCTTCTGTATGGCAATGCATCTTTTACATGTCCTAAGTTATCCAGAAATCATCTGAGAAATCCGAATTCAGACAAACACATTTTGAGATCTGTGTGCTCGAAGCCCTGTGGTTTCTGTAGAGATACTTAGAATTTACAAAAAATCTATTATGGTCAATACATATTCTTTTACTTATATGATCAGAAGCCTATGCTATGTAAAAGTTCCCTGTCTGGTTCAGGCAGAGATGCTTTTTCTATTTCTTTTTTTTTTTTTTTCCCTTGCTACTATTAAATGTTCTTTTTATTTTCTCCCAACTGGACTCCTGTTCTCCCTCTTCTGTTCCTTTTCATGTAGGCTTACTACACATCTTTTATTCCTTTCCCAGTTACAAGAGGCTTTATCCTGCAAGCCTTACATTGAGGCTGTGCTTTAATTCTGCCACGTGCTCAGCAGCAGCACTGGCTTAAGGTGTTGCTGCTCTTGGCGGTGCTGACAGCCCACACCAACGTCCCCTGCTCCAGGATGGTACAAGGTCTTCCTACCCTGAGCTCCTCCTGTGCTCATGCCCTCAGCTGGCCTGGAGCACTGACCTGCCTTAAAAAATGTGTATTTTTTTTCCTGGTTTCATTTTTCCTTTTCTTCAGTGGACTCAATCGTGACGGAGTCATGAACAAACTTAAAGGATGCAGCTCTAGAAGATGTTACTTGACTTCTTAATCCTTTTCTTTTTCTATTTTTTTCTCTTTTTTTCTGTGCTTTGGGAATTGAAAAAAGTGAAGTGTTATAAATTTTGCTAGGCCCCCACAGTATCTTGAGAGTAGCTCAGAAATCATGAGACTGTTTTTAAGAGATTAGAGCTCTTTTTATTTTGTCTGGGTTTTTAAGAAGTCCTTTGGATACATTTGGGTCACATTTTTAAGCTTTGTTCTGCAACCATAAGGGCTGAATCTTATCCTTTAGAATAAAATTGGAATTTTTAGGTCGTCACTTTGAACTACCAAATACTGCAAGACATATAATATAACTGTGAGAGATGTCAGTTCTGGTATTCTCCCAAAGTGTGTTTTTACGGTGAGCCCCCCTGCATTTGAGGTTTCTGGGTTTTTTTGTTTTTTTTTTTATTCAAGCTAATCTTTTTTTATTTATTTTCATCTGTTGCTTTTGAACACAGCACATATGTGCAACCCGTGCTGACTGTAAACTTCATGAGGAATTGGGAAGAAATATTTCCATACTTAGCAAGAACTGTTTGCTGTATCGAAACTTCACCTCCCTTCCCCAGGGCTATGTGATCTCTCCCAAATCCTCACCGCATGCGGCTGATCCAAATGCTATGTAATCCTTTTGATGCAGTTGGGTTCATTCTGAGTCAGCAAAGCATTTTGTGTGCTTTTTAACCTCCATACCACACGCCACACCTGTAGGGGGGCTGCTAATCTAGTTTTGATTCACAGTGGTGGCATCAAGCAGGTCACTTACAGAGTTAATGTCCGCTGCTCCACTAATTACGGTAGGAAAGTGATCCCATCATCCTGGATGAAAATGTCTAACTCCAGCCTACAAAGCACTTTCAGTGCACTAATTCTGTTAATGCTCCATTACTGCCTCATTTGAGCTGTGCAGTCCATCTCCCAAAGTGAGGTAGTAAATCCCCAACCAGTTCCAGAGCTGGGAAAATGTACAGACAAAAACATTACAGACTGCATTATTGGGCATCACTTTCTGTTGGGCTTGGTTTGTTTCTTGAAGTTTATTTAGATAGATCTGCCTTGGTAACTCTTAGCTTACAATAGCCTTCATCTTCCACTCTACCTTGAAGGGAGTTATATGCCGAAAAAAACCCCTGTGGACATGGATCTGATCTCTCTGCTCCTTAGATACTGAAATATAAAATAAGAATATAAAGCTACACTATTGCGATACCTTAAAAATTATCATGGTCTCAGAAAACATGGTGGTGGCAAGCTATACCAGTAACCTCAAACACAGAAGCAGAGGAACACCTTGAAACATCTGGGTAGGTATCCTTGGGCTCGAGATCTTGCAGTCTTCTCTTTGCACGAGAAGTTCCACAACAGCCTCAGCCCATGAGAAATAACCTGAGCACAACTGAGCGCTGCACAACAGTAAATGTCATGAGAATAACAGAGATGTAACTCTATGCTGTCTTCCACCCAAGGTCCCCACTAAAGACATAGGTATGTGCAGCGTCTGATGTTCCTGAGTTTGGAAGGCTTTCATTTTCTTCCCATTGAAATAAGTGTGGATCCTCACACTGTCATCTTTAGTTAGGCTTCTTGCAATCATCCTCCCTGTCATTGCTTCTGAAGCCCACATAGATGTCTCCTTTAAGTTATACAAATTATGTCAGAATTTATTGAGAAGCAAAGTGCTTTTGAACACCAGAAGAAAATGCGTAGTGTTGGGAGTTGCTGGCTGGCTTGGTTTGGAAAGGAGCTGCATGCTGTAAAAGGAGATGTGTTCACAGCGACAGATTAGTAAATACCCCAAGGTGTCTGAGCTTCCTCTAGGCATTCCCTGTTCGCTTCTCAGCTGAACTGCAAAGACTTCATAGAAGTTGTAACTGAAAGGCAATGTGAAATCTGTTGAGCAGTTACCTTCTCAGCTATAGCACCAGCAGTGCTGAGGCCGTCGGGCAGCTGAAGCTCGTTGTAGCCACTGGGACAGCAAGGGTTGGAGGTTGGTGGCTCTTGCCAGAGCACTCAGTGACTGTTACCCCAGGCACTACTTGCCCGGTACTCCCTCCGTGCCCCATCCGTGCGAGCTGTTAGCCAAAATACCCTTGTACTGAGTCTTATGGAGTTCATGTCTAAATATTCACTCCAGGCTGCTTTTATACTTCTGTTCCTTCTGTTTTAAATATATCTACTATATAAAAGTATAATCATGATATCATGGCTTAACCATATTGCATATCCTACAGGGAGCAGAACCTATTGCTTAGAGCACACTTATTCCATACATACATAGCAATGTTTCTTCAGCCTTTTTAAAGTTTTAAAAACTTTAAAGACTTCTGGTATGAACTTAAAAAAAACCCTCCTGCTTTTAAAAAGAGGTTAAATATAAAAAATTGCTGTCTGAGTGGAACTATTTTGTCAATGCTCAGGAGCCAGTGAAGTGGATGGTTATAGATGAGGTTGGAATCTAGCCTTAGTAATAGGACCTGCTGCCAGTCTACACTATCATACTATGAAATGGGTGTGTTTATACAGATATAGTTAAAACATCTCATGTGAGAAGGCGCGTTAGTGTCAGAATAAATACTGTGATATGGTCTGACGGCGTGAATATGTCCTGTTTTGCAATACTTGATTATATATAACACAAGGTGTTTACTGTCTCCTGTAACGGAGAGTGTGATTAATGCATACTTAGAAAACTGCATCTCCATTTCCCATACGGAACGATCACCGTGACAGATACATTTGTACGAGCCCAGCAGATGACATACCTTCAAAGAGAAGAGGCTAACGTTGGGGGCATGGCATGAAGCTGTGCCCCCTCCTGCCAAACAAGAGCTCGTACCTTGATTTCCCACTGTTTCACAAGGCTGCCTTGGCTCGGCTCCGCTTGCTCTCGCTGCCGGCTCTGCCGAGCTGCCTTCTGGCAGATGGCTGATTACCATAAAGAGGAGCCAGCCCGTTGTGGCCGCTGTGTGCATATCCCGACGTAACCAAGCACGGCGCAACCGTAGCTAAACTCGTGAAAGCGGCGTTCGTCTTCCCGCCGATGCTGGGTTTGACCTTTCGAAAGGAAAACTGGTGGTGTCACTCGGAGCAGATGGTGAACAGGAGCTTGGTAAAACATCCGTGATGTCATTTTTAAAAAGGCCTGTCGGGCTTTTCATGGGCTGGAGCCATGGCACCAGAATATCGCCATTTCTCCTCCTTCGAAAGGTGAGCCACCACTAAGGGCAGCGGCCGCCCGATACGGGGTAGAAAATGTGACCCTGCTTCCCCTTAAGAAATTGTCAGCGTTGCTTTGTGACGTCCAGAGCTTAAGAAATAATATAGGTGAGAAATAATGAGGTGGGTCCCAGCTGCTTCACGGCTCACAAGAATAAATGGTGGCAAGGCTGATTTAGGCAGGGAACGGGACTTTCTCTGCTCTGAAGGGAAGGGGATGGGAGAGAAATGGAAACTTAGATCAACAGAAGGGACAAGAGGAGTGTTTAGATGGGTTTAGGGGGAAGGCTGAAACCGGTGGGAAGTTTTCATCAGTGTAGAAGGTCTCACATTGCTGGGGGCACTAAGCCAGGCGAGAGAAGACAAACCGTGTGCTAGTGGCCGCCCTGCTCAACATCCCTAGCCCCTGTGAATTACCAGGGACAGCATGGCCTTGTGTTTAGGACGTTTGTACTTCTGCTAGCGCTCTCTGAGCTTGCAGTGGCTTTCCAGTCATGTGGTCTGGTTTGTCTGTTTGACTGCTCCTGAAGTGTCAAGTCTCTTTCAGCCACCTCAGATGCACACTTAACCCCAGTCTGTACGCAGAGCCTGTGCAGTGCCTTATGGATGTACTAGGCTCTCTGCGTATGTGCAGTGGGGTGCTGCTTTTTTGTCTGCAAATTTAGCAGGTATGCCTTAGGTGGGTGTCTGGAAGAGACCCCATCTCAGCTGCAGAGGAGACTTGGGACTGGACTATCTCTAGCTGAGGAAAGTGGTAACAGACAGGCTTGTCACCAAGGAGCATCCTGACAAGGACAGTGTTGGCAGTGTTATTCCTCCCAGCAAAACACATGTGAGAGGCTGAGGAGGAGCCAACAAAAAGCATGAGGTAACTATCGTTACCCCTAACTGTTAGCTGGTTGTTTTATTTCTCAAGGAGAGTAACAGGCCCACGTTCACCTGTGATATCTACACAGCACCTCTGTTGTGTTTCATTGTCAACCTCAAGTGACATAGGGATGTGGCCCTGGACATAAAGGGCCGTCAAAGATGGCAAAGGGGTCCCAGCCACCCAACAGGTATTCCTTCCTTTCAATGGCTCCCTGGCACTGGCCCAGATCACATAAATATACACATGGTTGTAAAAATATAAATGAAAAGAAATGTAACAGCGCGTGGTGACGGTAAGTAACTCAAACGCTGAATTACCTCCGTGAAGAGTAGGATAAAGGATGCCTGACTCTTTCGGGTACAGCACTGGTGTTCGCGGCAGTGGGAATGGGATTGCTATGGAGTTAATTCATGGAGTGAATCACACATTCCCAGAGACACAGGTGGATCCATCCTTACGGAAGGCGTGAGCATCGGTGACAATGTATTTTGCTTGGAGTCCCTGAGCCTCGATCTCACAGCGAAAGCACCTTCCTCATGTGTGATGGGGCTTCTGCTGGCTTCTTCAGCGGGGGGCAGTTCAGGTACCCTGAGAAGCAGCAAAGTGTGCCAGGGACTTTTGCCTTGCACCCCCCCAAGCCTGCACCAAAACTGCCATGTTCCCCCTCAGCATCCATCCACCTCATATTTGCTATTCTCTGCTCCATCTGGCATCACTTGGCTCCTTCACAGTAGTGAGATGGGTAGCCCTTAAAACTTTAAGCATTAAAAAAACTGGTGGAACAGTTAAAATACAGCACCAGAACACCATCCCCACCAGACTACCGCTTTTACCTATTGAGTTCTCTGTCACCAGTTCTGTTGCGTGCATTTGGGAAAGAGCTGTTTGCGTTTTCAGCGTAAATTATGGCTGTTAAACACCATTCTTGTGTTACTCAATTAGCTCGACAAATTCTTGTCCTTAAAATGAGTTCGCCGTAGCGGGGACTGCTAGATTGCAAACCCACCGGCAATGGGCACCGCTAGGAGCTGCCGCTGCCTGACGCGACGTAGGTAGTCGGCTCTACGTGCAATGCCTGGAAGCGATTGTTTTTCCTCGTCAAATATAAGGCATTCAGGCTGATTGTTAGGTTTCATCTGATCACAAGGCAGGCTGTTAGTAATTCCTTATCAATGTAGTGCTTTTGATTGAAATCTGTCTCTCTCTTTTTTTTTCTCTCCCCCTTCTTTTCCTTGCTGGACATAAAAGACAATGGAAGGGATAGGGCCAAACTGCTCTTCTGCAGACAAGAAGCTAATTGTCTAAAAACAACATGTCATTCAAGACCATGGGAGACTGAGGACAGTGGCAGGAGCATGAATATACAAAAGTGCCTACTGTTAAGGCCGCAGCTTTAAGTGTTTAAATTCAAATCACATTCCTATTTGAGGTTCGAATTTATAGTAAGAACATACACACAAGAGTTTCAGTGTTTTATATAAATTTCATCCAACTTCTCAGGGTATTCCTGATGGCAGCACATCAGAGCTGAGTGCGAGGGAGACTCCCTTTCCTTGCTGTACAAAACAAAAATATTGAAGTAGGTTATTATGGTTTGGTTTGGTTTGATGTGCTCTGTGTTAGTAAATAGAGCAGCCTGTCATATCTAGGCTCTGGTTTTCCGACTGTGAGCTTAGTCCTTGGCTCGAAACGCTATTGTTCTTGGACCTTTGCCTTGAGCTGAAGGGCTCATATGTGGGGAGGAAGAGGAGGAACCAAGCTAAAAATAAAGTGAAAAAAAATGCTGTTTATTGCTATGGAGTAGATAATTCTTTCCTAGATGTCTTGGCAGCCCTGTCCTTGCAGGCAGCGTGGACCGGCGCATTTTGCTTTCACATGCAAGAGGTGAATATCTGTATCCCCTGCCACCTTCCTAATATTTTGCTCTGTGCTCTAACGGTGTTTGCTCATGCCGGTCACAGCAACAGCGAGAGAAACAGGCTCCGCTTTCCGTTACGTGTCAAGCAAAGAACATTTGCATTGCAGCTGTACGAGGCAGGTCAAGTTCCTTCGCTCCTTCCAGTCCCTCAGTGCGACCCGGCAGTGCCTGCTGCTGCTGTGGCCCTGTACCGATGGGAGATGCCGAGAGCCACACGGGCTTTTTGGTAGTCTGCAGCACATGATACCTGTGCGTACATGTGTGTGCTCTGCCCAGAAAAAAATCTGGACCAAAAGCACTCTCCGTCTCCATTTATTCACTCACCTCCACAACCGGGCATCCCATGAGGCACTGAAGGCTGCAGACGTAAGGCGGTGAAGGAGGTATTTCTGCACCAAGGGCCGCGGCGCTCGCCGCAACAAGACTTTGTGCATGCAGGAGCTGAGCAGATGCTAGATCGCTGATGGGAACAATGAGAATATCCCCAATTACATCAGATGAGCTGTAAACTAGATGCGAGGCAACTGCCATTAGTCAGAATTTAGAAGAAAGCTTCTTTTGGACAGGACGTTCTCTCCTTCCCCGTTTTCAGGCTTTGAGTATGTGCCACTGAACTCTGCTATGAAATGCTGTTGGTGCTGGGTACTAGGCTAAAAGGGTAGGGTTGACTCAGTGCACAAATTACCGTGTTTGAATATAGATGCCACAGAGGCAGGTAAAATATTCAGACGTTCAAATATTTTCCATGAAAATCACTCGGCTGAGGTTATCTTTGACCAGTGTATCAACATCCACCATCACACAGATAAACAGTGGCCAAGGAAAGATTACAGAGGCCGCGTCCTCTGCCTCTCCAGCCACACTCCTCTTGCACAGATAAAACATTCCTGCAGCTTTACGAGTTCAAAGAAACAGATAAAGAGTTTCTGTCAGCAATGAGGTTTTAGTCAGATTGTTGTGAATAGTTTATGCTCAGTATCAAGAGCATGAGGTGCTCAATTTCTGAGATATTTGAACAAGCAGAACATCAAAACCATTTAAAGTTTGGGTTTAGCATCTCCGTAATGAGGCACGGGGCATTTTTAGATGTTTCAGAGACTTATTAATAATAATATTTCTCTGTGTGAATGAAACACAGAGGACTGATGATGCCTCAGGTGTCCTTTCCCAACACGTACTGCTTGCGCTCATGAAGTGGGTCAGTTGCTATCTCCCGAGGATCCAACCAGGGTATCTGCATGGGAAATTCCCAGGTCTGGCATTCGAGTTTGGGTATATTATTAGCACATCCAGTTTCTTCTTTTAGGGCAGTTAATTGAGAAGCCGCAGCAAAGCTCACTGTTCCTGACTCTCTAAAACCTTGGAGGTCCCTTTCCCTTTGCAGAAGTAATTGATAACGTGTAGTAAGATTGCCTCCCAGGGTGGTGCGTTATTGAAAAGCAGGCACTTGAGTACTGGTTTCGTGAGCCTGAGTGACGGTAAAGGGCAGACAAAAAAGGCAAGTCCCTCGTACAGAAACCTCAGGCTGGGCACGGCTGCCTTGTTACCAAATACAGCCGTTTTGTGTTCATGGGTGTGCTTCAAGTATCTTACTCTAAAGTCTTCCTCATGACTAGGAAATGGGCTTGTGCACCCAAAGCAGTGGATAATTTTCTTCCTGTGTGGGCAGTTGCTTTAATAAAAGATGTGATCTCTTCTTACAAACTTTGTCTTATTTAGTGGAGAAAACGCAACAGTAGTTTTACTGTCGTGTGGGTGGGTAAAGTGCAGGAATTATCCATCTGCATCCCAGTCCCGTGTCTGTGCCTTATCTCTCTAGGAAATAGATGGTGAAAAAAAGGCCCCTGAAACAACCCCTACCACCACTTTTTTCAACAATTAAGGCATTTTGTTTCTCTCTTTCTGGTGCATTTGGTGCCTCACCGATTGCTAAACCTTAAACCACTTTCCTCCCCTGGGCTACTGTACGTTTCATCTGTGTCGATAGCAGCCAAGAGCTGCTGGCCAGGTCGGGTCCCTCCCCGCAGGTGGTGGGGACAACCTTGTTTGCCCATGGCCTGGGACAACTCTCCAAGGACTCTTCTGGACACAGAACATGGCTCATGCACTGGCCTTCCTCCCCACTGCCGTCACGTTGAAGTGACTCACTCTGCCACCTCACCACTGCAAGAGGTGGGTTTTGGTTAGTCCTAACCTTGTCATTTGAGTGTTTTGGTAAAAAAAAAAACAAACCAAGAAGCAGCAAGCCAGCCTGGCAGTGCCATCTGTGCTGAAGGCTTGCCACCCCTCACCCGCTGGGGTCTGCACTACAAGCTGCAGCCACCGACTGCTGGAGAAGCTTGTGAGCTCCGGCTTCAATTTTAAGGGGAGCAAATGACTATTGGAAGGAAAAATCCTGTATCGAACCAACCTCAAACCAAAACAGGAATGAGGATGGCACCTGAAAGCGTGTGCTGAGCCTGGGTGAGCCGGACACGAGACAGCCAAGCTGAACAGGTGGGAGTCGGCAGCGCTGCCTGGTTTGTGCCAGGTGAAGGTTTGGCCTTATGTGCTCAAAATGCAAGGACAGATCCACCGAGCTCAAAGTCTGCAAGATGTGACTCTGGAAAAATAAAGGCAGCGGGCTTCATTCCTTCCATGAAGTAGCTCAGTAGCTTCATTGTACCTCTGGAGGTACAGCATGGGTGAAGTTGGCTCCTTTGTTTAAAGTCTTTGCCTTCCCACCAAGACTGTTATAAATCCCAGTGTCAAATTAAATGTTGTGATACTCTTATTCTGATTGTGTCTCCTCCAAGTGGCTGTTTATGTAAAAAAAAAATAATCAATTTTGTCATCATTCTCCTTGCTCACCTTTCTCACAGGGAATCAAATCCTATTCCTTCCTCTGGTTTTATTACTGAGTGCCACTACAGAAGGTGATTAAGGGTTTTTTAACTGGCAGTACAGAAGCGTGGCTTTCATTGCACAAAATGTGTGATGGATATCAAGAACATTTCAACCAGTTGTTTGCCTTGTTTGATTTGTGTGGCACGACTAATGTAATAACATCTTTGCAAATTACATTAATTATGACTTTCCCTTGTGTTATGGAAACAGAAAGAAGAGCTTTTTAAGAATATAACACCAGCAATTTCTCATCTCCCATACTTTGCAATGTTCAAACCAATTATCACGTCAGTAAAAACATGAAAAACAGTTTCACTGTTACAGTCATTACTGAGAATACATGGTTGTAGATGTTGAAAATGTGCTATCTGCATTAGCACACATCTTAGTGAATGCCAAAAGAATTTACTTACAAGAATCTTCTATTTTTCAAGCAACTGCAGTGTTACTAATAAGCACAGGGGTGATAAACAAGTGCACTTGCTTCTGTGGTCATAGCTTAAATTCTGTTTTCAAGAGGAATATCTGAATTTGCTCCTGTTGATTGATACAGATTTTAAATCTGTGTTGCCATAAATGTGAGTAAGGTTTGGCTTAGCAGCTGGGAAAACATATTTAAAGCTGGGGAGAAATTAATATGAATAAGAAGATGTGTGAGGAGCTGTTTAATACTGCCAGGAGCAGAAAGATCAGGTTTCTTCAGTTAATACAAACAGTACATTTGCACCCACATCTTCAGACAGGGACCCAGGAGTGACTAAAGGCTACTGTGTGGACGTTTTTGTTGGTGGGATTTTGTCGGCAAAGACCTCAGTAGAGAGAGTGCCTGTAACGATAAAACTAATCTTCTTCCTAGAGAGCTAAAATCCCCCAATCAATGTAATTAATACAGTAAAAAGACTCCACTGCTGCTGTGAGTTGTGCATGTGTCAGGGGTTATTTTGCCAGTGTCGCCCCACCAGTGGGAGAGCGTTTTTCTTGTCCTTGGAGGTCATTGTTGGAGCCTGGCATTGCATCTGCTCAATCGCGCTGAGACCGGGGCGGATTTCAGCGGGCAGAGGCAAAGAGCAAAGTGCTCGTAGTGAGAGCCCCGAGTGGCATCTTACACCATGGGGTATCTGTTTGCCCTCGGTGCAATCACTGGGGCACATTTTAGCCTTTCAGCCTGAAGCTCTGCCTAGTAACGAGAAAGACAAGCTCTTGGTCTGCTGTTTCACCAATACTTTAATCTGGCATCGTCTGCAACCCAGAAAGGCAGTCCCACTGCCCTCCTGCCTCTGTCCTCTTCTAGCCCCTGTGCTTCACAGCAGTTGTATGTTCAAGTCTACATAGGACCCGATCTAGATCAAAGACGACGATTTGCTCTCAGCCTGTAGTCAGGCTAAGTTTCCCAACGAGCTCTTTGCTGTGTTAAATTCATCCTAAGAAACTTCAGAACAGGGGGAAGCTCCACCAAGCAGGCTCCCGCCAAGCCCTGTCGTCCAATGCACGTGCTCCTCCAAAGATTGGTTTCGAAGTGTGGTTTGGCCATGGATGGAAGTCCTCACCTGAGCAGCCTGAAGGTGCCTGGGTGGAGCAGCTGTACAGTCCCCTATCTGGGAGGAAAATTTGGCTGCCTGAAGCCTGCAACATTACTTTAAATGCAATTAAGCATTAAGCCTTATTCAAGTTATAAAACCTAATGAAACACTGCTACAGAGGTGTTTCAGGAGTCCTGCTGTTCTCCCTTGTACTTCATAAAGTTTCTAAACAATCCTGTGCCTTGTTTTGGTTTAATTCTCATGGGAAAAACTTACCCTTTCCGTTTCTTGTAAATCATTAAATGCTGACAGCTGTCATGATGTTGTACGAGACACAGGAAAAGAGAGCAGGAAAATTCAGAATCATAGAATCACAGAATTGTTATGGTTGGAAGAGACCTCAAAGATCATCAAGTCCAACCTTCTACCCAACGCCACCATGCCCACTAAACCATGTCTCGAAGCGCCCCATCTAAGCATTTTTTTGAACACCTCCAGGGATGGTGACTCCACCACCTCCCTGGGGAGCCCGTTCCAGTGCCTAACAACTCTTACAGTGAAGAAGTTCTTCCTAATCTCCAACCTGAACCTCCCCTGACGCAGCTTGAGACCGTTTCCTCTTGTTCTAAAGAGGAAATGTAATGGAGAAGAAACGTAATAGAGGATGTCCCGCCCGCCCAGTAACCAGAAAGCAGCTCTATGTGGCAAAATCATGGGACTTGCATCAGCCTAATGTTTTCTGGATAAACCAAATGAAGCTAATTTACACCGATTACTAAATTGTGTTTCTGCTGAATCCAACTGCAAAGTTTCCATTTGCCATCAAATTCAGCATCTTGGATTTGTACGTGCGATATCCCCTGAAGACGGGGGACCCAGCTAACTCACAGTGAGGTCAGCCTTATTTTTCTTTGTGTACCAGCCTGTCGTTTCACAGTCACCCTTACAGTGGTGCTGATACCGGTGAGGTTGCGCTGGCACAGCGATGCTGTCATCCTCCGCCGCGCTGGGGGTTGAAAGCAGGCCTGATAGACGTCGATCGTGTTGACGTTACGCCTGATTTGTCACATGCAAGTAACTCTGCCCTGCCTGTCCTCACGTCAAAGCAGTCTCTCGGGGTGACATTTCTGGACTCTTTATTTAATTTTATCATCCATGGAAGGAGTAAGCAAAGGAAGCTGGGAGACAGATGTGTGGTTGATACAAACACAAATCCTTCTAATGAGCTCAGTGGAGCTGAAAAAATTTCCCTTTCTTCCCAGGTCAGAAATTGAGAGCTGCAGCCTGGCTCACCTGTACTCAGCCTGAACGTTGTCGTCTGCTCCCAGAAACACAATTTCTGTGTTTTCAGAAAGGGACGGTGAAGGCGCTTGACCCAAAGGAAGAGCTGGGGGCTCGGCTGCCCAGCAGACGGGAGCTCGAGTGCCAAAGAGAGGAATGATGTTTGTTAGGTGCCTTGCTGGCTGCTGGGTTTCTTCCTGGGCACCCGGGTGCAAGGCGCTGACCTGGTCTCCTTTACGGCAAGGATGCGCCTTCGTGATGCCGGGAGGTGATGTGCCTGAAGCCGAGCTCTGCAATGCTGGCGTGCACAGACGTGGCATGATATCGGCCAGCAAAAGCCTGGATAGGCGTAATCCCTTACATCTCATCTGCCCTCTCCTTAGCAGGCACTTTGCTTTTTTATTATAGGGGGCAATAAAGAAATACATGTATATTTTTATAGAATCAGCAACAACATAGCTTTAGGGACTTCCTGAGAATCTGAAAATCTGATTGTAAAAACAAGCAAAAGGACAACTCCAGTGGTTAAAAACTCAGGGCTGTTCTTTGAACTTTTACCTCCTTTTTTAAACAAAGTCATCAGCTGTGATTGCATCCAGTTTGAGATCATTACCATAATTAATTTTAATTCAAGTGTATTTTATTTAAACCTTGAAAAGCTCTTTTCATGTCATTGCGTAGCACCAATATCCACGTGTGATAGAACATCACTCACATGCAGCTTTGCAGTTCGATGTTAATTCCTGCAATGCCTGCTAGCTTGGCCAGGGTTTGAAAATTCAAAATATGCTCTTGCAAGTAGGTTGCGGCGAGTGCCAATACAATGATTACATAAGGCAGAGGAATCTGCTGTCGTGCATAGCTGCAGTTGTGAAATACCACATCACACGTGTCCCCGCACATGCTGATAGGTTTTTGTGGCATACTGTGGATTGATTTTTCGGTGCCCTTGTCAATCTATTCCACGATGATCTCAGTCCGAGGTGGCGATGCAGGGTGGACAGGGCTTTGATCCACGCTTCCAAAATCTCTGTAACACCAGCCATTTGACTGGCAAATTTATCTCCTCCTTCCCCAAATTGGAGCCATCCTGAAGCAGTCGCTGGCTCCCAGCAGCTTCCAGCCCTGACTGCTGTGGCGTTCGCTTTTGAGAAGCTATGAAAAAACAATTAATACAGCTACAATGGACTTGAGAGTCAGAACATTTGGTATGGTAATAAAAATGTTCCTGGCAGAACAGTAGAGGCCAACTTAATAGCTAATTTGCTTTATTCTCACCAAGCGGTATCTATACATTTCTTGGGGAGACTGGCTGCGGGGTCAAAGCAAGGGATGTTATTCTCTTCCCGCCTCATATAAAGCTGACACAGAAATCGGAAAGCAAGCAAGCATGTAAAGGTGTGATGCTATTGATTAGCTTATGAAGATACCATTCGGATTTAGTAGAAAATGAAACAGAAGTATTTCTTTTATATATTTGAAACAATCAAACAAATGTATAGACAAAGTAAATTATTTATTTTACGAATCTCCATATAAGCAGGTCACCGTGTCTAGGTAAGACTGCAAATAATATTAACTGAAAAATGTATTGCTTCTCTTCCTGAAATTTACTGCTGCCCTGAATTAGTATTCCTCATGGTAAGCGCTTGTCAAGCACATGGCCAATAAATAACGCGGGTGGTACAAACACAGCTATGTGATCGGGAAGTTAAAAAAGGGTTGGAAATGCCTTTTGGGGGGTCTTACTGTTTCTCAGATGAAGAGTTTTTCCTACCCACACAACTCTAAGTTATCTGTACAAGCTAGTGTTGGCTCAGGCAACAGTTCACCTCTGTTCTGCAGATTTTAGCCACATGAATCATTTCCAGTTCCGCTTTCCTGTTGCCACTGATTTTCAAAAGGGAGTGGGCACGATCAAGAATATCCAGTGTTACTATTGTTATTGCTAAACCGAATGAGAATAAAGTTGAAAAAGCTCTTGAATGGCCGCCTGGAAGCCAGTGTTTAACTCCTGGTGTTGGGATGAGAATTGCAGATTTTTCTACACCCTGGGAAGCATCCAATACTAGTCTGCAACAGAATTGCTGAACAGACTGGACTTTGAGATCGAGCCAGAAGATTAATTCCTACTTTCCTGCCACAGCCTCCTTCCTCCTGGAGTTGGAAAATGAGCCAAAAACCCCTAAGCAGCGTGCCTGGCCTTTACTCTTGGCTGCCAGGGCTCTTGCCTTGCTCCGGGGACCCCCATGCGCCCCATTCCCATCCCTGGTTGCTCCTCACTTGCTGACCAGGTGTCTCCATCTGGTCATGGACCCATGATGCAGGGCCACCTCTTCCACCACCAAGCTGCTTCCTGGCATGGCCACCCACCTTCATCTCTTGGGCGATTCATCCTAGCTTCCCTTTGTTATAAATGAAAAGCTTGGTTCAGGTCATTCAGAGTAGTTTATTTTCAGTATAACTGGGGAACTGGCTAGCATTTGTCACGTAGATATGGTCTTTACAGAGAAAGGAGTTGAAATTTTGTACAATGAACAGGGTGACCTTTACTGAAATGCTACCAAATTATACAAAGGTGAACAAGTAAACCAGGGTCAGGACAAAAGGAGGTGGTGCTCCATGAAAGAAGTGATGGACCTTAGGAAGTCTTTCCAAAAGGGTGGCATTTGGATGCGAGACATTGTTATGAGTTCAAATGGAAGATGGAAAAGTGCTTGGAGGAGAGACCCTTTGGTTACCAAAAGACAACGTGCACCAGGCTCAGGAACCTCCCGAGCTGAACGTAAGCAGAGGTTGGGAGAATATCAGGGGGGAGAAGGATCTCGTATGCTTGCACTGCTCCTGCCCTCCCCTCCCCGTCCACTTCAGGCCACGGCTGGGCACAGAGTGATGGGCCAGAGGGATCCTTGGGTGGAGTGAGAGTGGCCACCTTGTCACCTTGTCACCTCATCGGTAGCTTTCAGGAGTGAGGCATAGCCCCTGAATGGTGGTTCACAGGCAGAAGTTACCCCTTGCTGAAGTCCTGCTTCTGCAGAGGATGAGGTCCCACATTTCCATGCTTAATGATTTAGTCTTCAAAATAGTAGGGTTTGGGGCAACACTTCTGCCTTCTCATGTGGATCCTGGGCAACATGAAGTGGTTTGTTGGTGATTGATTTGGATGGATTGCCTTACTGGTGGCTCAAACCTTTGGGTATAGGAAGAGTGAATAATAGCAAAAAAGATTTTTAACTTTATTTGACTGACTTTTGGCTTAAACATTAAGTAAAGTCATCATCTTAATTAATTGGAAGTGATCTTTCAAAGTTAAGAGGGCAAAATTGCTTATTGTTGGTGGGTGTATTTATAGATCTATGAATAAAGATCTTCACAAAAGCCTAATCCTGCATTTCAGTTTTACCCATGTGCAATGTTTCTTTAGGTTAGAAGTTATATAAAATAAACTTGGTTTGTCTAACTTCCATGGGTTCCCAGAATAATCAAATGAACCCTTAAGTAAGGGGTAGCAGTTTCTGTCCTTCATCCCGATCCATTGGAACTCCAAAATCCAAGTTGCGGTAAAGACAAGAAAAACAACAGCAAGGTTTCACACCGCCTCAGAGGTGCCAGTGGAATAACCTTCATTTGGTCCACCTGATGATCTCATTCCATGTTTCCAGATCAAATCTGATTTGAGCAAGACAGCAGTTCAGAGAGCATTTCTGCAGGTTTTGTTCATCATGATAATTAATTAAAACTTGTATTTCTCTCCGTCAGCTGAGTTTGTCTGAGGTTTTTCTCTCTGGTGCACCAAGGGAGTCAGAGCCAGAACTGATATCAAGTATGCCAATATAACATGAAACGTTAATGATGATTTGCATTTTTTTTTGTTGTTTCTCATCATGTTTCTCATCAGGTTCCTGTCCCCTGCACTGCCTCTCTCAGGACAAGTGTGTGCTCTCCGTGCAGGCTGGAGGCTTTCCTCCACCCCCAGGTTTTGGACAAGGCAGCTGCGACGGCTGGAGGCCTTGGGCTCTCTGGAGGAAGGCAAACAATGCAATTTTGTTAATGCGACATCTTTTATATATGTAATAAATAGAAATAGAAGGATCCTCGGCTATGGAAGAGGCTACGCCCATGCATATGACAGAAAGTATGAGTCCTCTGGACAGCTGGAATCAGGTCCAGGCAGCGATCCCCACCAGCTGTTGCACAGATGTGCCTGTCGGAAGCATTTATAGTTTGGGGAATTCAACAAGCATCATCTAAGAAAGTCCTCCTCTCTTTGCCCAGGGCACAGCCCCTCCAGTGGGCTGTGGGACCAAACTCTATTGATTTCTAATGCTCCAAATAAAACAAATTTTCTAATCTAAAAGATTTCTGGTGGTAAAGTGTAATGATCTATGGAAGTGAATAGCTGGTGCATGCCTCAGAGCCTGATTTTGATCTAAGCTACGCTGCTGTAAACCTGGAGTGACTTTGAGAAGACCAAGAGAGATACAACAGAGAAAGGACGTGGGAAGCAACGCAGTAACAGGCAGAGCGTGCAGGTTTGCCATCGGGATCGCTAGTAAAATTGCAGGTGCTCTGCAGAGTGGGGTCACTGTGGTGGTCGATTCTCGGCAGATGAATTACGATGGGTTTGATAGCAACTGCTCCTGTGCCAGGGGAGGAAGACCTCGAAAAGGTTCTCCAGTAGCCATCCTGGGAGCCCAGGCTCAGGCTGATGGGGAGAAAAGGTGCTGGTGTCTGAGCTCCCCTCTGGTCCCTTCTGCCTCCTTGGAAGGGGCAGAGAAAGCCCCCCACGTCACGCTGGCAGATGCAGGCCCTGTGGCACGCAGGGAATAGATGTGCAGAAGGTGCTTTTGACTTTGTGCACCCAACCGGAGACGTTCTCACGGACTCCAGAAAGGAAAGAAATTACTCAGGGACAAATTCTGTCATCTGAAACCAAGCAAGATGCCCAGCAAAATCCTGAAAAGTTTACTGAAATGAGAATTACTGTGATTGAGCCCAACCATTTCTCACCACTCTTCTTCACCCTGTTGTACCTCCAACTACTCTAACGTGAACATAACCCCATCTTTTGCTCGACTCCATGCATGTCTATAACAAAGTAGGTTTATATTTGATATTCAGATATAATCTTACAGTTAGGTTATATATGTACAAATTCACATATAAAATACATGTGCGTACACATTGAATATAAATACATATATACACATATACAATAATCTAAGCTACAAAAGGTGGAAAAAACTCAGAGGTGGAACACAGTCAGTAACTCATAGTGTTTCTGAAAGCCTTACATGAGGATATCCCTGAATCTGTAGGTTGGTCCAGCTCAGGAGCATCAGCTTTGATATTTTGAGTGGCATGTAGTGAAAATTTCTTACAATGATTAAAGAGTTGTGAACTGCTGCTGAGCGGTAACCAACGCTACATGTGAATGCGGAAATTGCTTGTTACGTGTAATGTTCGGTGATAAGTGTTTTGATTACAGTCGTTTTAGGTAAGTCTGATCTATGGCAGCAGCAAGATCAAAGGAATGTTAATTCCACCTTAGATCATCTCAAACCTTGGGTCTGGTGGGAGACAGAGAAAACCTTTCTCTCCTGGATAGCTTTAAATTTTAGACAATTCTAAGTTATTTGGGGTTTTACGGGTGAAAGAAAGATCAGGACATCAAGGCTTGTAAAGCCTATGAAAGCCGGAGTGCAGAACCACCCCGCTGGCAGACACAGGCACGGAGAACCCACTGCCTGCTGTCCAAAACTCGGCGGGCAGCTTCATGGATTGAACTTTAGTCTTACACTAGAAAAAGCAAATTAAAGCCTGGTCGTAAAAAATGACTTTTTCCCAAGGACATAGAAGCAACATTTGTCATGAAGCTATTTTTTTCTGAAGACACTGGAGATAAGACAGGAAGAAATGCCTTCTGACAAGGGGCAGATCTGCACAGCTGAGACCAAGCCTGCCGGGGCACGGTGATGGGTCTTCCTCCTCGGCACCAACTCTGTGCAAACCGGCCTCTTAAAACTGGCTTTGCCTACAGATTAGGCACTGGAGGAGAGTTTATGTCCCGTCCATTCTCCCACATTGGATTTGGGCTTGGACGCCCCTTGCCGGGCATATCCCAGTTATCAGATGTATTTGTAGTAACGATCTCTAAGTCAGTCCTCTTTTTTTTTTTTTTTACAAATTAAAAGTGAGTAACGGAATGTGGGGAATATACACCACTAATTCCTGGTGTTTTAATGAATTCTGTGGTCTCCTCC
>NW_009630558.1:69546-79410 GCF_000690535.1 Cariama cristata
AGCCAGCATAGGGCAATGCCAGGCTCATAACTGAATCGCATACCATTTTTTCTGCTGATTCTCTCCATTGCACATTTAACACAGACTGTGCTCAGTGAACAAAGCAAGGGGTTAAGGACTATCTTTGACTGCTCACCAACATTTTGTCTGCCCAAAAAGGGAGTCAACAATAATAACCTGGGAAAGGAGAGGGAGGAGGACGATGTGAAATTGTCCAAAATTCTCCCTGTGTGGCTGAACGGGAATAAGGCTGAAGAAGCAGGAGGGAAGATGGATGGAGGTCAAGAGGCTGGAGCTGCAGAAGCAGCAGGGGCAGATGGAGGAAGATAGACCAAAAGGAGCAGGGATGAGGAGTGAGATGCAAAAGAGCAGCGTGCACGGCACAGCTGGAGCCAAAGCCAAGCCTGGCTTTGACATTCAGGGGTCCAAAGAACCTCTCTTTCGAAGTCTTGCTTTGCTGTGTCTCAAAATTTGAAGTCTTTCTTTTGTTATCAGGGATTCAGGTTGAAATAAATGTGCAGAGTGAAATTTGGTAACATTATTTTGCTCCTATTCTTTGGTTCCTGACTAAAACCAGCCTGAGGTGGGGATCAGGACATATTCTAGATGTACGTGCACAGACATACGTGACCCTGTAAAGAATTGCTTTCTGTCCTTTCCACGTTCAGCCCATCCACTATTTTAGCTGCTTTTTAACAGTTGGTAAATTCCCATTCACATCTGGAAATGTCCTTGGGGGGCTTCCATCCGCTGCTGACACTTGGATGCCGGGGTGATATGTGTCTCGGAGGTGCTGTGCTGCACGCTCCTGTGCTGCGCAGGGACCCACCAGCCCTGCTCAGGCTGCGTCAGCTGCCAAAACTTCCCAGCTGAAGAGTTGGAGATGCCTCTTGAGCATCGCAAGGGTCATTCCCCAGCAGGATATGTTAGCCTGTGTAGGGGTCTACACCACCAGTCCCAAAGGAGGTCATTACTAGCACAACTACCTCAGATACCCAGCAGATCCATGATCAACAGGTTTAATGTCGGCAAGTCAGCTGTTGGTGCTTTGGTAGTGAAGTGGGTTAAAACCTTGACAATCCACGAGTGATGGGTATTGTGAATGTGCCTAAAAGGACTGGCTTCGAGAGAAAAGGCTTCCCGTACTCAACCAGGACCATTAGTGGCATGCAGTTTGCTGGCTGCAATGAGTACATTAATTTATCAACCAAACAAAATGCTGTGAGATCATTATGCTGCCCTTAATCAACTAGAAGGCACCTTCCTGAATGCCACAGAGAAATGCACCAGCTGGTGTTGAATAGGCTTCCTTCTCTCCAAATAAGACTGTAATCAACAGGGCATCTGAGTCCAGCTTATTTTCCAAGGCCTCATCCATCTCCTGCTCTGACCGATGAGATTATACCCAGTGTCAGTGCACTGAAGAGAACAAATTTTGTTCCATACCCAGGAATTTCACCACAGTTAATCCTTCAGCCCAGCACAGCCTGCCCAGGCAATGAAAGGGTGAAAGAATATTTTTCGTCTACAGAATAAAGACGACCATTTCAATCATCCTTCTCTCCCATGCCTTTTATCCTCTGAGTGATGGCAAGGTCACAGGTTGATACTTTTATCTAGTTGGTATACCTTCATTTCATTTCTACACATCAGCCGCTCAGAAGAGCTAGCAGGAGCCATACCAGCCCCCAGACTGGATTTCAGTGTTCGTTAGCTGAAAAAGAAAGTTCAGCGAAAATGTTGTTTTGGCTGTCAGAGACAGTGCAGCAACCAGACACAAGGCCTTTAACCAGTATCTTTCTAGTATTTCCAGCCAGGGAACCTGTTTGAAATCCTTGACCCAAACAGGCTGTGGGTTTTCCAGCTTGGGGCTGGAATATCATCCAGGTGAGAGTGACTTTCCTTAGCTTGCTTGAAAAGTTCATTTAGAATTGGTTTGCAAAACAGCCATTGCTATTTGCCTCGTACAAGGACCACATATCTTGAGTTTCTCCTGTATTACACAACTTCATTCAGGAATGGAGGGAAATTGAGACAAAGGGTAACTTACCTGCCAACCCCAGCTGCCAAACCATGATTGTCAATGCCGCTGGAGTGTCAACCCATGCGGGCCCTAGCCAGAGAGGATCAGGAACTCAACACTGCTCTCCTTATGGGCTTTTATCACATTGTGAAGTCACTGGAACTGATAACTTGGACTCTCTGGGTCAACGCTTTGATACCAGTGATGGCATGACTCTATGGCAATCTTTTGACATGAAAGCGTTGCACAAAGAGCCTCATGTATAATATATATAAGAAATATCTGTAAGAAATACGCACTCCTGCTTAGTCATCGATAATCCCACTTCTTGTCTTGATTTCTTTTCTTCGCCCTTTATGTATTTTTGCAAACACTTTGAACTTCATGAGAATGAAGCGCCAGTTCCATGTGCAATCTTTCTGTCCTGCCTGGAATCCCTCGAATTACGGGTTACAGGCAATGAAGGAGGAGAGGCAGGAGAGCCAGGGAGCTACGCAGGTGTTTCTGAGTTCTGCCCTTACTGCCATCAGAGTCCCCATAGCTGCCATTCCTGTTGCCTCTGTCTCTTGTCCAAAAGCCAACTCCTCCAACGCCAAAAGCTGCATATGGAGACTGGTGGTCCTTTCTCCCCCCAGATCTGGGCAGCATCTATTCACTTGTCTTCGCAGTACGCAGGTAGACGAAAGGAGTTGGTAGGCTGAGCATTGTCATCCTTTGCCTTGTGCTTGGCGCTCTTTGGTTTATCAAGGTCCTGGGCAAAAGGGGATGTTCAGAGAGCATCTCCTAAAGCCATCCTCCCAGCAACGGTCTTGGAAACCTTGGGCATTCCTCTTGCTCTTGGGCTGAACATTAGGATGGCATCGTCTCAGGCTCACTGGCCTGTGTAAGGTGAGTCCAAAAACATCCAACAGCAGAGCCACAGCTCTTCTGTGCTGGTCCTAATTCAGCCAAAACTGACAGCAGGATGAAAGCAAATCTCTTTGGGGATTATTTCAGAGATGCTGAACCCCAGCCCAACACCGTGCAATGATGAGATGCTGTTCCCCCCTCAGTCCCTCACTCTATCAGCCCACCTCTCTGTTAGAGGAGATTATAATAACGCGCTGCCTCTCTCAGTGTTTTGAAGCTAAGCGCTTGTAAATGCTTGAAGAGGTTTGGATTAAAGATAGGCTAAGTAAAAGCTGATATGAGAAGTAAAGCTTATAGCGTGCAGTAAGACGAGGGGCTAGCTTTCAGGTTTTTTTTCATTGGGCTTTAAATCATACCTTTTCTTCGGAATAATAATGTAAACCCATAAAACCTTTGTTACTGAGAGGCACCGTAATAAGCACTTTGCATTGAAATCAAAATAGTTTCTTTTAAAAATACTCAAGCTCTCTTTAAACTGCCAAGTCCTTAGTCAGATACTTAACCTCAGAGCAGAACTTGAACTCTTGCCATTTGCCTTAAAATTCTAAGCATCCATATAAAAATAAACCACCAGTAAATTCATTTTGAGTACTGCAGAATACATGGACACAAGAAGTTGAAAGCCAATTGTTAACCAAGCGAGTACTCTCCTAATCATAACAAAAAAGAAAGCGCCATAACACAGGGTGAAAATAACCAGCAAGCAAACAGAACCCACCATTGATTGAGTCCTTCATTATCTGGGATAGCTGTTAATGGAGGAATCTGCGTGTGTGTCATTGCTCTTATCTCTCCAAAGGCAGTATGCACACACTGTAAAAATCAGTCGCTTCATTTTCTGCTTGAAAAGATCATTGTAAAAAAAAAAAGTGTCAGGGAGTGGAGGTCATGCTGATTTATTGGCAATTAAACCTGCAGGATTTCTGCACTCCTTTCAAAACAAAATATCTCTGGGTAATTCAGCCTGGCAGATTACAGAGTGGCCTATCTACTAAAAGGCAGGAATCTTTTTGTTTGTGCGCAACAGAAACAATTGGCTTGGTCTTATTTAGGAAATTGTTACTATTTTCTGTAAAGTATTTGTATTACTCATGAAAAGCGGGAGGTAAGTTATCTCTTAAAAATGCAAGATTCTTTCCAGTAGTAAAAGTGTTGGGTTTATTCCTTATCCATTGTTGAGGATAGCAAATCTACAGATAAACTTCCTCCTGCTTAAGAGTAAATAGGTGACGGTGTTAAATGTATGGTCCAAATGCATTGCTAAGGAAGACCACATTGGCTTTGCTCCATGGTTGATTTTCCATGCTTGAGTAGGTACTTCTGCGCGAGCTTTCAAACCAGGCTGCACCGACCCGGTCTTTTTGTGATTATTTTCCAGCTGTATCATTTCGAAGTCTGGAAAAAAAAAAGTCACCCTCAAGCGACATAGCTAAACCAGCGAAATGTTCACTGCTCTGTTTTGGCAGAACCATCTCACGCAGGTTCAGGCTTACATCATTTACTGAGCTAGCCTAAGCTACACCAAACAACCAGGTGCAAGTAGCATTGATATTGCCACCCAAAGGGTTTCCCAGAGTAGCAATAATCTCCGACTCTTTCTAATAAAGATAACTTCTTAGCTCTGCAAACAGTTTTGGATGTCCAATATTGTAGAGTCTTAATGTTTCAATGGTGATTGAACAGATGTATTTCAGTTGTCAGACATGCAACAAGTGGTGTGGGAGGAATACTGCATCCAGCACTGAGCATCTTTCCAATCAGTGGTTGTATGGTTGGGAAAGCACCTAAGTATTAATTTCACCAGATAATATTGCCCCTAAGATTTCTTTTATAGTTATTTGCTCGTCTGAGCTCTGGATCTATACAGCAGAGATGTTCAGTGGAGAAGGGTGGGTCTCAGGAGACGTTAACAGACCTTTAATCTTAGCAGGAGCTGTTAAGGGGGAAAGAAAAAAGCAGAGAGCATATTCAGTCCCTAAAATGAGGGACTTTGGACCTGTCTATATGGAGCTACAACGAGAACAAGAACTTCAGCACCGAATCTCATTTAGGATGTATCAAGGGATGAGAGAGAGAGCAAATGTGGCAGGCGGCAGGATGGTGGGAGAAGAAATGCTCCGAATCACTGACTGTGCAGTACCCTGGTGGTTTTGCCTGGGGTGAGGGAAGAAATCAAACGCTAGACCAGGCTGGTGGTGGGAGAGAGCAAAGCGGGAGACATTCCCAGACAGACACGGCCAGCAGAAAGTTACGGTGTGGGAGCTGAGTAGGCAGACACACCGACCTGGAGAAATAGGAAGTCCCTTTGAAGTTATTGCTTCAAACAAGCTGCCATGCAAATCGGAGACGCTGCTTGCAACAAGAAGCTCTAGAAGAAGCAGGTGTCCAACCAGTGCTGGACCAGCATTTCTCTCACGGCATCCCTGGGCAGAAACAGAGGTCAGCCAGAGCCAGTGAACAGCTCCCTGTTTTGCACCTCTGGAGGAGGCGACGCCATTTCTGGGTGGATTAACCTGATGGACGCTTCTTATGCCGGCTTTCCGCAGGGTGATATGCTGCTTGTAGGTCACCAGGATCAAAGGGGCTGTGGTTTCACGATGCAAAGAGCTGAGGCACTACGAAGCCCGACTGACCGTTCACACGTGTGGCAGAAACCCCGGCATGGTAACTGGGGCTCGCTGGTTCTCATACCACACGTCCATGCCACTGGACCTCCAGCACTTGCCCCTCTGCTTTTTTAGCAGTTCCCTTCTTGCCCTTCCCCACTCTCCATGCTCTTAGGTCGCACCCAAGAGCGCTGATCATGCATTGGCACTTTAGATGACAGCTTGGGTGAGGAGATGCTTTCATGGTGCTGGGTGGCATGGGTCGGGTCCGGCTGATACGGCCCTCGGAGAGTCCCCGCTGTGCAGATTGGAACTGCTGGGAGCCAGGTTTCATCTTCCCAGGGGGTTTGTCCTCCACATAACAGGTTTGGATGACCATCCTCTCTGTCCAGGGAAAGCCTTATCCCAGGATGCAAGTATAAATGCCATCTACCATCAACACCTCGGATCAAAATAAGAGAGAAGGTCTGAGGATATTGACCCTGACACAGGAGAGGTGGAAGGGCCTATTTGGTCCCTAAAGCAGGGAAAAAAACCAAACAAACTGCTTCTTTTTTCTGTTTCTCTGCTTGCATTTCACCACCTGTGGTAAGCATGAGTCACCCAGAGCCGTGGCTGTGCCCCAAATGGGAGAGGACAGCCAGCCTCTGGCAGGAACCAGGCGGGAGCCGGGAAGGAGGGATGCATTGCTGAGAGCCGCCTCGGCAAAGCAGGCACGGCGTGTCCTTGGGTGGGCAGCACCTTCACGGACAGCCCTGCAGCCTGGTCAGGAGGCACTGGCGGCTCTGCTGAGTCTATCTTGGCCCTAAGCAGGAGGTGACCAGGGTAGGGTGGAGGGCACCTCCTGCCACCTCCTCAGCACCTGCCTCTGCCTCTGCAGCCCGTCTTCTCCATTGAGGGAGCTGCGGGTGTTCAGCCTGGAGAAGAGGAGGCTGAGGGGAGACCTGATCAGTCTCTACAACCACCTGGAAGGAGGGTGTAGCCAGGTGGGGGTCAGTCTCTTCTCCCAAGTAACAAGCGATAGGACAAGAGGAAACAGCCTCAAGTTGCACCAGGGGAGGTTTAGATTGGATATTAAGGCAAAATTTCTTCACCAAAAGGGTTGTCAGGCTATGGAACGGGCTGCCCAGGGAAGTGGTGGAGTCACCATCCCTGGAGGTATTTAAAAGACGTGTAGGTGTGGTGCTTAGGGACAGGGTTTAGTGGTGGGCTTGGCAGTGCTAGGTTAATGGTTGGACTTGATGATCTTAAAGGTCCTCTCCAACCTAAACGATGCTATGGTTCTATGATTCCCCACACCTCCAGCCTTGGGGGGCTGCAGGAGGTGCTGCAGGGACATCCTGGGGAGCCGTGCGGAGACCCACAGTGGAGGACCATGACTAACGTCTGTCCCACCTGTTTTAAAAGTCTGTGTTGGGAAATAGCACCATGTCCTTCTCATATTTATTGGATGAGTTCTGCTTTGCCTGGTTGCTGTTTTGCTGTAGGTTTCCTTCAGTCGCTCTGGTGCTTGTCCTGCCTGAAGCAGAAAGCTGAGATGGAGCAGGAGGGAGCCCAAGGCAGCATGTGGGCTTGGACTGCCAGCAGCCGCAGGCTTCCATTGTGGGGCAGGGTAAATTGCAGGAAAGAATGGTTTAATGCCTTTGATCCCAAATTTGGGAGTGAGCAGCTTTCAGGGATTTTGCACAAAGCAGCCTGGCAGGGAATCCTCTGGGCCGTGGCTCTCCAGCTTCTCAGGGGTGAGCAAACACATGGCAGGACGGTACCGGTGGCCTTGGCTCCTTCCGATGCCCTCCACCACCTGCTCCCTCTTGCTCTCACAAATCCGTGCAGGATTTAGCCGGAAAACTGGATCACGGTAAGGAAGCAGGGATCAAACTCGGCACGGACACCCAACAAACACAGGGTCCTCGCTCACCTGGCAGCTGCCTGGGCACTAAGGGAGGGCATCCTGGTGCTGGCTGAGGTCCCTGGTCTGGACTCATACAGGTGGGGACAGGCAGGGCAAGCGAACATCAGGAGAGGTGTGAGTGCCCCCACGATGACCCAAAAAGGCTTTTGGTGGAGGACTGTCCCTGCCTGTCCAGGACGGATGCGTTACCCTTCTCTCCGGCTGTGTGTTTGGTGGGCACTAGGAGAGGATGGAGCCCTGGCGTGCCTCGGCTCCTGCCTGAGCTGCGGGCACGGATCTGGGCTGATGCCCAGGACAGGGTGGAAATGAAGCATCGCCCCAGGGTGCAAACGGTGCTCCGGCAGCAATGCGCTGGTTTTTGCAGGGCTGCTCCTGAGGGCTGCAGCTGGCTGGAAAGCAAACACCCTTGGGGGGCGACCCCCCACCCTCTCCCTAACGCTGGGGATGCCGAATCCCCCCTCTGTCCTCTACCTGGTACCCGACCTGGCAATGCCCACGCAAAATGCCCTGCGCCCCAGCTGAGCCGGGTCAGCTCCGGGTCCTCCAACGCTGCACGGACGAGCTGTTGCAGAACTGCAACTGTGCGTGCACCGCTAGGAAAGGTAATTCTGCCTATTGCACGTTATCGAGATGCGTACGACATGAGGCAGAAAGGTGAAGCCTTTCTAGGGATTGGGCTGGGCTTTCTTCTGTCCCCCGTCCCCAAATGCACTGCTGTGGCCACCAGTGCCTTGACCGGCAGCAGAAGAACGAAGGTGACTCTGGCTGGTGTTGGAGGCAAAGGGGTGATGCAGAAGGCGCTCCAGAAAACCTCAACTCTTGGTTACCTCAGCTCTTGGTTACTGCCTTTGTTGATGCGGAGTTGCTGGATTTTTAACAACATTGTCTGGTTTAAAGCCAAAAAAACCTAACGTGGGCATATTGAGGAGTAGAGAGGACCGAGCAAGAAAAAGGTGACAGCGTTTTTCAGGAGGTGTAGAAACATTTTATTTCATTTCACGTGTTGTGCTACAACCTGGTTTAAACACAGTGCCCGTTCAAAGGCCAAGTTGTGGGGTTTTTTGTTTCCCTGTGGGGGTGGTGACTTCAGGGCACTTCAGGCAGCTTTTATCTTTGTAGTTGTTGTTTGGTTTTGTGGTGGGTTTGTTTCTTCCACTAAAACATAAAGGGTGAGAGGGCATACGTTCCTACTGACCTCAGATTGCATTTTTAAGTGATATACGGAAAAAATCTGTGAGCAGCTCCGCTTTAAAGGCCAGGGTGTAAACGCAATCACGGGGTGAGAATAGATACCACCCTGGGTGACCCACACCGAACCGTTCACGCTGTAAACTGGAGCCGAAGGGATCCTGGATTCAAAGGTCTCTCTTCCAGGTTGCCGCCCAGCCAGGGAAAAGGCAAAGCAAGGCACCCCGACCCCGGCAGGAGAACAAGCCGCGAAGGTGGGGTAGGTAGCAAGGCAAGCTGCACCCCTCGCTTTCTGGGAGGCGGAGGGATGGGAATTTAGGCGAAAGAGCCTCTTACAGGCAAAGCGTTGCTGGTACCAGCAGTACTAGGTCTGGTTTTGATGGTTTAGGAACAGAGGGTGCTTTCAGCATTAGATGGCTTTAGTAATACATAATTAATAGAAATGCACTTCCGTTGCCCGCCGAGAGGGTAGGCAGGCCCCGGCTAACCTCTGAAGCTGTAAAAAGAAAAAGAAAAGGTTGAATGAATCACGATGCGTTCAATCAGTGGAAATTAGGTAGGAGCAAAATGAAAGTTGCCGAGAACAATTTATTCTGGTCAAGGCTGTGCGGTTGGATTCTCTTTCCGAAGCTGGTCGTGCATCACGGCGCAGCCAAAGGAGCCTGTACGTACGTGCTGGGCTGAGCCTCGGCCGCTGGATTCGATCCTCCGCCCTTGGGAGAATATTCCGGCTGCTATAACCCTGGGCCTGATTCGTCCTCACTCTTAAAAAAACCCAAGAGGTTGTTCCCTGAAATTATTTCAGATTTTAAAAAACCCAACAACTGGTTCCTGCTAACGTGGAGCAGGGGAATTTCCTTGAAACACGTTCCCATCCTCCCTTATAAATAAAATCACTGCAATGCAACACAAGGCAGGTGAAAGCCAAGCGCCCTTCAGAAGGCAAGGAAACCTTGGCAGGGCGAATAAACTTTTTCACAGCGGCAGGTCGGCCGCAAAACAAAATTTCTCCCTGCGAGCGACTTCCCGAGGTCCTCTTTATTATGTTGTAAAACTGCAAGTGTACGCAGGACTGTAAAACCCCGCTAAGCAAACAGCCAAGTTCTCGCCCTCGAAAGCTTAAAGCCGAAGGCACGAGTGGAGGACAATGCGCTACAAGGCAGAGCAAACACGGCGGCGCCTTCATCTTTGTTAAGAGGATAAAAAAAAAAAAATTAAAATATTAA
>NW_009630559.1:0-29198 GCF_000690535.1 Cariama cristata
GTGGGGGGTACAGGGTCCCGGGAAGGCAGAACTTCATCGGCGGAGTGCAAGGGGAGCTCTGGTAAACACGGTGAAAGGCAGAAGTAGCTCTTTGCGGGGGTGGTTGTTTGGTTTATGTAGTGGTGGTGGCAAAAGCTGACTCTGCACTCGGTTTTAACATAAGATTAAACATAAGCACTTATGTCCAGCTAGTAAAAAAAGTGACTGCTCATCACAACTTCATAAGATTTACTTGCAAATGCCCCTTTTGCAAACATCTGTTTTAACTGGGGCTTAGAAGAAAAGGAAATACAATTCCCTTCCCAAATGCAAAAACTGGCACTTCAAGGTAATACACCAAAGCTTTAAGTTTTCATAACCAAGGACTAACCTGGAACAATGTCCCAGCTCTAGGTTAACTAAACTGCGCTTGGCAAATGCAGAACAGCACAGAGAGGCTCCTCAGAGCTGGACCTAAATTTTAGAGGAAAGATTGGTTTAGTTCTTATCCTTCCCCATTTAAAAAAAAAAAAAAAAAACAAACAAAACCAAGGCAAACAAACAAACAAAAAAATCACACACAAAAAACCCCAACTGGTTTTCAGGCTAACCTCCCCCTCCCTGTGAAATACACCTTAGTGCGATTTCTGCAGCTGATCAACAACCTAAAATTTAATCCATACAAAGGTAATTAGACATTGAAAATGCTACTGCACAGTCTTCCAAACCGTTTGCTGCAGCATCAGTGATTTTAGTAAGTGCTCCTGATAGTCCCTCACTAGAAGAGAAAAGCACTGTGGGCACAACACAAGTACACCACCTTTAAAGTGACCACCAAAAAAATAAAAATGCAAAGAACAAATGGTGTTTACCCATTAGAAAGGGTGTTGTGTTTTGGGTTGGTTTGTTTGGGTTTGTTTTGTTGTGGTTTTTTTTTTTAAATAGTGGAACATTCAATAAAGATAGTGACAAGTGGCTCAAAATAGTGGCTGGACTATATTAAAAAGGTTTTATTGCAATTATACAGAAGTTACAGGAATTTTAGAAATACATAAAACTTCAAATGGTCAAGGTCAGTTTTCCTCCAAGCAATTAAGGCAACTGGATGCAATGTCTCTTTAATATAAACAGCAAATGGATATTTTACTAGCCATGGATTAAACAAAGTAGAAAAACTAAGATCACAGATTTAAACTGGCAGAATAGAATGCAACTTTTTTTTGTCCACATATGGCAGAAATCCAGTGGTTAATTACCATGTACACCAATAAAACACATCTATTAGAAAAATATAGAAGAAAAACAGGTGAAAATTTACCTGAACCAAAGACATTTTAAATCTGAGTCTCAAGAAAAGTTAAAGTTCTGCAGTCTGAAAATAACAAGTTAAGCTATTCAGCACAGCTAAAACACATTACTGGTTTTGCCTATTTTCTTTATAGAAGAGTAATCTAGCCTCAATTCCTTCTCAGTCTTGTTGAAAAGTAGCACTAGATAAAGAAATTCTCTCCTTGCCTCCATATGCAGTTCAAAGATTGGTTTTGGTGGCATATGGCCAATTCTAGGTTGCCCAGAGATTAAATTTCACATTCATTTTGATAAAAGTGAACCTACTTTCATAGTTTTAAGTGAATTTACTGATCAAATGTAACCTTTGCTCTGAAGTAGCATTAAATAGAAGTCTCTACTTAAAAAAAATAAAGTCCTTGCAACATTGTCAGTTTTTCCAATTAAATTTAGTATCAAATAGCCTCTTTTTAAAGCATAAAATTAACAGCAAAATGTAGCCAAGTACTTTACTGATATTCTGCATACCCCAAACAACTACATATACAAGTTCTATATAATGCTTTCCTTGGAAGTCAGTCCTCCTCAGTCCTAGTATCAGTGTAATAAAAACCACTCCCATTTAACTCTGCATTTAAGGAAAAATCCATTCATCAAACTGGTTTGCCCTAAATTGAGTAATCAAAGCATTTAGTGACTCTACTTTTAACAGGTAAGAAAAAACCCCTCCATGTAACAAGCAAAGAATAAACTCCAGAGTAAAGACTGTCATTAAAACAAGTGTTTTAAAAAAAAATAGTTCAAATTAACTCATTTTTCTTTGAAGATAACCAAGTTAGAGTTAAGGCCCAAGCAGAAACAAGTAATTAACACAGTAAACTCTCAAAAGCAATATAGTAATTATTTTCGGAAATTTTAACTTAGCCTTTGAATCCTGTCAACACTTAGGCTGCTGACCAGTTATTTTATACAGTTGCTGAACTGGCACCCATTCTCTTCAAGTATGGGTTGTGTTTTTATACCCTTTATTTAAGCTTGCAGGCAACTTTCTGATTTTTATTTCCACAGGCACTTTATTCACAAAAAACACTCTCGTCAAAAGAATATTGAAAATATTTGAAAGTTCCAAGTTGGACTAGTACACTGACAAACATGTTTCTGTAACTCAAATCAGATGCTAATGCTAAAAATCCACTCTCGGTCAAGTGCGTGTCACATGCTCGCAGAGGTTTCAGCTTTGCAGGGCATTTAAACATGCAACTATTTCTCTCTATTAATATTTCTGTAAATATTGCACTTTTTTGGTAAATTAAAAAAAAAACCCTTTTTTCTCTGAGGCATCTAGTAATTAAAAGATAGGAAAGTTAGACTTCAACATGGCTTAGAACTGTTAAGGATCACTTTGTCTATCTTTGGCTCTTCCAAGTGTCCCATTATTAAGCAAGCGCTGAGAAAAGTGCCAAGACACAATACAGACTATCATTACTAGACCACCTATCTTCACTCAACAAAAAACCCAGCCAGCCCTGCTTTTCTCCTAGATGGTGGGTTTGTTCTGCTTTCAATTAAGTTACTCTAGACCTGGAATATTCTTTGCAGAGAATTTCCATAAAATAGATCTTAGAGAAGCCCATTTATTTCTTCAATCACTTGCACCCAGTACTTCAAGAGAACTTGTTCCAGTATATGAAAGAGAGCAGTTTAGTGACCAAAACCTCATGGTGCGACTCGGTTAGAGCAGAAGCAGCGAGCTGCAGTGTTCCAGGCTGTACCCTTGTACAGGCGCCCTGCTCGCTCACCAGTGTGTGCCTGGACACAGCACCCGCCCTGCATGTTCATGTGTCCGTATCAGTTAAGAGCATCATACTTATCTCAGAGTTGACTATAGCAGCATTTCCAAAGGCAGTACAGGCAGATGCTTTTACAACTGCAAGCTGAGAAGCAAGGGGCCTTTAACAAGAACTAAAGGCTTTGTATTCTCCATGGAAAATGTAGGTACTGCTGCCCAAAAATGCCTCTTGAAAAGATCTGGAAGTGCACTGTCCTTCATTACATGCAACATAAAATCATACTGGGGGGGGGCAACAGTATCTTCTGCAACAGAAGGCACAAGATAAGTTTTTTTTACCTTAAGAGAAGGTTGCTTGTGAAGCTTTAAAATGAAGTCAGAAAATTACTTTGCTGTTCCACAATCTAAACAATCCTAGTTATGGTTACATGGTCATGGCCTTCACAAGTTTGTTTTTCAGAAGTTTCAGCAAAAAGTGGATCTACACTGCATAACCACTGTTCTCCTAAGACAGCTTTGTCCATTTCACATCTTCTCTCTCTGTCTCCAAGGCTTCAACAAAGATGAAGACAGAGAATTATTATTTTTTAAAAAATACTAGTCTATGCCTTAATCCTGCCCAATACAATTCTTATTTTAGACCAAGTTTCAGAAGATTTGCTACCCTAAACATGTATGAAAATTTAATCTTGGACATCTAGTCTTGACCCATATACACTCCTAATGTTTTCCTGCATTAAAAATGCTTACTATATTATTTTGCAGTTTTTTTAATATAAAAACAGAAATAGAAAAGGGTTATATTTATATAAAAAGCATTTGGAACAGGCTTAAAATGTACAGAAATTTTGCTTTATTGAAGAGGTGTCACAACAGCTTTCCTTAATGTTCATGGGTAAAAAGACAGTATCAGCTCTTGATAATTTTTAAGAGATCATTAGCACCATAAATGGACATAAGTTTTTAATTTTTAAGCATGTGTGTGGTCATGTAAGTAGTCCAACAAAGTATTGCATTTGTTAGTACACAGGCTGACCGTAAGTTTCAACTTGTATGTGCTGAGTGAACCACATAGGACAATTTCTTTAACATGTTTTTACCAAATTAATGGTCAACAGTGCATGTGATCATGACAGATAGCACCTTTGGAGATAAAAGCTACAACATGCTCACATTATTGCTTTTTTAAAAGTACAGCTAGTGCAACAGGGTTTTTTGTTTGGGTTCCCCCCCCGCCCCGTGAACACCGATTGTAACATCTCAATAATCACTAGTATCTCACAGTATACAGCAAACCACAACATGCAGTTGTCATCCATTTAACCAAAATAGCTGACATGCTAGAAAGTGTCACCCTGCAAGTTTTGCAACATAAAAGCCAACTCTTGCTAATTATGAACAATTTATGTACAAATGAAGCCCAGTTTGCAAACAATAGTAGAAACTACAGCACAAAAGGTCTCTAAGTAGTATCATTTGTTATTGTAGTGTTTGCTGTACAGCATTTGCAGAACTGGACTCTAAGGCTTTTATAAGAAAAAGGCCACATATTAGCTCCTTATCATGCAAGCATTACAGCATTCCTGTATTTATTACCACCTAGGGGTCCTCAGCAGCCAACAGCTTTCCTTGCCTAGTTTCTCCCAGTTTGGATACATCGCTCTAATGCACAGAGCTACAGATTCAACCTAGGAGAAATCATGCAAGAAAAGCTATCAGTCAATGAGGATGACACCATGTTGCAATTAAGTGACATCCTGTACTGTTTTTAGAGAAGCCTTTAGAGTTCTCCTCAAAGTCACACGGAAAGCATGAGAACTGCAGCCAAACCATTGTTTCCTCTTTTACTTTCAGGTTCCCTGGTGTGAACCTGACCTCACAAAACTGCCAGAATTTCTTTTTCATATCTTGCACACGCTCTCCTGAATGAGGAAAACAAACACAGATGAATGTACTAAACATTTAAAGAGCAAGAATTGATTCCTGAGATAAAAAGTATGCCCTAGGATGTTACATTTTATACTTGAAAATAATTTCAAGTTTCAAATTGTGCAAAGATGTGTCTGACAAGAATACCTTTTGGCTTTAGTGTTAATTTTGGAGCCTTAAATGTAAATCCTACTCTTCTGTATTGAGCCATTTAGAACAGGCAGTTAATAGAAGGAGACAAAGACAGGAGCCCGAAGCAGCCTAGGCTAAAGTGTAAGCAGCATTTTGAGTGGCAACAAACTATGAAAAAATCGGAATGCAAAACCAGTTTTTACAGAAGTAACAAAGCACTGATTAAAAAGTTACTCAAAATGGAAGAGGGGTTAGAATGAGCCGTATTGTTTAAGGTCCACATATAAACACTTCACTGGTAGAGGTAAAAATAAGCAGGGAGATAAATTTCCTCTTGACATTCTCAGCACTCCTGCCATCTCCAATTAAAAAAATAACAACATAGTAATTTAAAAAGAAAACAGACCTATTCATTTTAAATGCAACTCACACGCTTGAAGTAACACCAGATTATATACTCTGAGTTAGAACACAGCTCTGAGTGGGTTTTTCAGTGGTCTGCGTTTTCAGCCCCTTTTACAGTTTTCTGGTTTGTAAGCAATCTTCACTACACTTTTTAGCTATTGTCACCTTTGGTACTGTGCCCTCAGTCTGAAGAGAGCTCAAAAGGACAAGCAAAGATGGCTCACAGCCTACTAAGTACAACCTACTTTATCTTCCCAGGGCAGCCTCTGTGTACTGCATCCAATATCGGGTACACTGCAGAGACCCCTCTCCACACACACGTGCGTGCATGGTGCTAGCATCCCCAACTGCTTGAGATGCCTTTACTTCAGACTAGCTTCTGACCACTTTTAACTTAAAAAAAAAAAGGCAAAAATCACATACAAATGTTTCAAAGTCATTTTGTGAAAAGTAATCTCAATTGGCACAAAGGAGATTCTTCTGTAGTAACTCTTTGCAGTTCCACAAATGCTAACCTCTTAAAGACCTGATCATGCAGAAGGCAAATACAAGAGCTGAAATTAGTATTACATAGGCATAGCTTGAAAGAACAACATTTCTGCTAGAAGAAACCCACACATAGAGACTTTAAAAACATCTTAGGCACTGTATATGATGGATCTACATTTTTTCCATTGATGTTTACCAGAACTGAAACCAGTTATGACTAACCATACAGCAAGTAAAGGACAAAAACACTCATTCCTCATCTGGGGAAGGTCTGGGCCTACCAATACAGAATCATTTGAAAAAGAGTGAACACTAAATATAATAGGATAATACAGCATCTTTTTGCCACTGCAGTACAGATAAGACTGCCTGTAGCATGCAGCCAGTATCATTTGAATTAAAAATAAAATCACAAACTACTACTTCCAGCAAGAGCTGGTTTGCCCTTTCCTCCTACCTAGGTTGCATCTTTAACTTAAAGGTCAGCCCACAGCAAACAGCCACAGAAAACAAACTTCTCATAGCATTTGCTAAACTCCAGGTCCTTAGGAATTAAAATATTTTCATTGAAAACAAGTCAGATCTTCCCAAGTTTTTAAGCACTAATTTTCACCAGGAGAGAAGGAATCCTCAACACCAGTATTTTAGATACACACTAGAGACTGCACAATATTGTTACTTCATCCTAAAACATCATTCAGGCATTCGAAGTGTTTTGTTAGGAAAGATTATCTACCAAAATGAAAGATTAATTCAGAACTAGAACTTCTTCCTACAATATTTAAGTTACCTGTACCTAAGCCTGAAATGCTTATGTGTTACTTTCTAGGTTAGTAAGATCTAATCAAATGGTTAAATCCATGGGAACCTGAGCCACCTAGAAAATGCTTTGGTATGTTTTAAGCATTGCAGCACTTTGTTCTTGTTTTAGAAACTCTTAGTGACAGCTTGGAGGAACAGCTTATGAAAATTTTCTAATCATGTTTAAATATTTTAAAATCTCCAAGCATCTCTGAGTTGGGTTTTATTTTTTATATTATAAGTTATGGATGAGAACCAGCAGAGTCCGCAGCACAGACACACATCTGTACTGTAGAATGGAGTGCTTAATATTGCCCATTTCCTTATAGGTTTTTTCAGCACTATTACACATAAACAATTTAATTCTCTTTAGGTGTAATTTTAGCTCAGTTTTGTGAAAAAGCAATATATGATCACCGTCTACGCCAATGTTTTCATCTTCCCTCCTTTTTCTTGTAAATACTAGAACAAAAGCCTTTGTCTTCATTCTCAGTTTCTTGGCACAGTTTTTGTTGGACACAGGGAAGCACCATGAAGTAGCATATGAAGGCTAACTTATACACAAAGTTATTTCAGTGGCATGCTAGGATATATTTTTCTTGTGTACTTAAGCAGCAACACTCTGCTTAACGCTGTTGGAATGGTGTCCAACTGAAGTATTTATTTTTAAGACTCCCTTTTGCAGTAACTTAAAGACATTGATTTTACAATGCCTGGTATAAAACACAAATTCAGAAGTTTTCAATCTTACACTATCACTTTAATTTTGTATGCCTATAGAAGACTTCTAGGTAAGTCCAAAACACTTACATTGTAAAAATATCAAACTGACAATGAAGCTTTATAGCTGTCAAGTCTGCCAGTAAGGAAAAATGGTTCTGGTACATTTGATACATTGGACATGTTTTCAGGATTATCCCATGAATCTTTAAGATGGTTAAGTTAAAAAAAAAAAAACAAAAACCACAAACTGTGGGAAAGTTCAAATAAAGTAAATGGAAGGACTTCACCTTGCACTGAAGTTAATGGATCTGGTCTCTAGAACTGTAAATCATACTTCATATCTACTGAAATGAGAAAAAGAATTTGGGTTAGTACCAAACTACTTAGCATAAACTGTCTAGCCAGATGCTAGTGATGAGAGAAAGCCAGAGTCTGAACAGATTCCGATTTAAGATACAGGTAAGTGGATTTGCAATAATCTAAGTAACAGAATTCTCTCTTATCTCTTAAAATAGTTCCCAGTTCTGTCTCTGTTACTGAGCTTTTATTTCTCTATTACGTGAAGGTAGTGTATCTTAACATATAAATATAGTCTTGGTCCCCCCCCCGGCCCCCTTCCTTCTCTCCCACCCCCTATTTTTTAAGGAGGGAATCAAACCCAGTACTAGAGTTCATAGCAACGTTTAGCACAGCTCGTTTTGCTACCCCACCTGCAGCCATCCTTCCAAGAAGACAGCAGTGAAGAACGATTAACATTTAGTACCATTTACATCCACATGGGAGTGCTAAGCACGTACCATAAAAATGTCCATTTACAGCGGTTTCAAGTATAATGTTAATCATTTCTGGCATTGGAATTAAGCATCTGTAGCATGACCACGTAGCAGCATGTTTCTTTAAATGCCCAAGTTAACCTTTTAAATCCAGATTTAAATTTAGGTTAGGCCTTTAAGAATGCTTGTTTCATAAATGCAAAGCACCCAACAGCATCTAAGTCATACTGATATGCCAGGTGTACAAGTGCAGTGCCTTAATTATTTTTTTTTAAGTGTCTGAGAAGTTCTACACGTAAATGCTCTTCAGTAGAGAGAAGGAGCATTTTATTTATAGTCACAGTACAGGTGCAGCTCATGTGACATTTGTAAGAAAGATTATTATTGTAACTCTACAAAAAAAAAAGAATTACAGTGACATACTGCAAAGCCTTGGGCACATACAGCCCAAACAGGCCTACAATCAAGTGATCAGTACATTAAGTGAAGTCTAAGTTTATCCTATGAGGAAAAAAGATTGCAGTGAGTAGAAAGAACAGGAGAAAACTGTGTTTTCAACTTCATAGTATTTGTACACAATGATCACTAAGTTCTTAAAATTAGTAATTTTTATGTACCAGCTGTGGCTTGTATTGGATAAATGACTATAGCAGTAAGCACTAGCATACACCATTACTTACCCCATTTCATCACCTTACATATAGGCCTAAAGAGTCTTCAAATACATCTATACCATCCAAGTTCGCAAATGCAATTTAAAGCTATTGCAAGAGTAGAGAAGTGGATTTTTCTGCTAATTAAACACACACACACATCCCCTTTTGAGGGCTTCGATACAATGGAAAAAATTTAAGCACTTAAGGGAGGGCCAAGCCAGAACAGGAATCGAATGTTTTGAGCTAGGGCTGGCATTTAAACTTTCCTTTTGTATTACAATAGGAGTTTCTATCAAATTCAGCAGTAGAATGAAAGCTTACACTGTCCAACAAAAGCGTAATCTTTACTTGGTTCTATTTCAGCACTTTTGTATATTTTCCTTCCAGAAACAGGAATAAGTGTAAAAAAACTCAAACACCTCATCCTGCGTGAAGAAATTCTACTCTGCAGATGTATTACAGAAATCCCACTGAGACGTGATGGTGGTGATGTGGACAATTAACTTTCTAGACTATCAAAGTATTTATTATTCAGCCACCAGAAGAAAACCACTGTTTAAGCTCCTTACTGGAACACTTTTCATTGTGTTATTTTCAAGGCATGGTTACCACTAATGAAATTAATTCATGATTTCTAAAATGCAGTATTACTACAAGTGGCTTAACATGACCATATTTAAGATACTACAAAGCTTAGAATTCAGCCTCAAAAAAAAATTATATTCTATGAATTAGTATTGAAGTAACAAGTATTTTGGGAGATTTACAGACTGACATCAGATTCATTTATATGATACAGAAAAAGGACTTTCATATAAAAGTTTTGATACTGGCTTTTTAGTTGCTCAAGGTCTGCTAAGAGCAAACAGATAAAAACATAGGTACACCCATGCACACACAGCTTCCACAGGCATGTGATGAGATTAAGAAGCTTATTTTAAATAACAAAACCAAACATCAGCAGAATTTCTTTCTTAGCTAAGTTTTACCAAGGATGTATTGTAAGGAACATTGTTTATTGTATTACTTTGATAATGCACAAAAATATTTGAAAAGCACATCAGTAATATTCTCATGTACAACTCGTAGCAATTGATCCCCTTAACTGAAAGAAAAAAACCCACACTTGAATACTCTGTATTGCATTTTATAACTTTAACCAGACTTTTTAAAAACAAGTTGTTATTGTTTAAACTGTGTTCACACTTGTCACTCAGTACAAGACATTCTTAAAACAAGCAGCATTTCCTTTATATTAGTATCATTTCAACACTTAATGCAGGTTTATCTTTGCTATCAGGTTTTACTGAAGATTTGAAAAGAAAATTGAATTTACTGCAGAAATTAATACAGAACATAAATGGTTAAACATGGTATGCTAATTTTCTACTTTGCTTTCCCAACAACGCAAAACTATAAACACCAACAAGAACCAGGTAGCTGTTAGTTTGTGGTTTTGTTACATGTTTACGCCATGGCAATTACCCACATTCTCAGCCAACTTGCTTAAATAGCTATTTTAGTTGGACTGAAACCCTGGCAAAAAAAGGAATTTGCATGTGAGTTCTACCACGGTGTCATTTAATATGAAATGGTTTTAGGTAATAAGTGAAGAAATGCTACTGTCATAGGTATTCACCTTGGCACCTTTTTGGTTTTTTAAACTAAGTCACAGAAACATCTGCCAACAGGTAAAAAAAAAAAAAGAAATTCAATGCAGAACAATGGCTCCCAAGCAAACCTGCTACATAGCTTCAGCAAGAGATAGCTCCTAAAATTAAAAAGTTTATTTTAAATATAGCCCCATTTTGGACCTGGCCTTGCATTCCTCAAGCAGGTGATATCTGTAGGACTTTTGCATGAATTAAGAACTGTATGATCACTCTTTTCCAGTAAGTAGTTTCGTTTAATGTGTTAAACTACTCAGCAGTGTGTGCTTTTGTGTGTATATGCATGTACATACACCGATAGGCACTGTATAGCTATATACACAAGGCCAAACCGCAATTAAAGATTTAGACTTTGAAACTGTGTCCTTTCTTAAAAATAAAATTTGAGGCTCCTTGAGCTCTGATGTTAGCAGCTATTCCTAATTTGCAAAGTCATCAGGTAGCACAACAGTTTAAATATAAAATTACTAAAAAAAAGTAAAAATTGGTATATAGTAGAATATATGAGAGAGAATGATGGCAAGTAGTATTTTAGGGCCATAAGATACTCATACCCACACAGTGTAAGAAAGCCAAGACTCGCTTCCAGCTGTACCAGTCATGCAAAGGCCTTACCTTCATTAGCAAGAATCATGTAACAAACCACTTCCCACAACTGTGTTATTTTTTTATATATCTCATCTCAATACGCTGATATTGTGCCTTTACATTTTAGCATGTTTTTGCCCTTACGCACTCCAGAACTCTGAAGATGAGGTTTTTTGGGTGCTTCTGTGGATGAGTGATAGTTAGTAAAGTGTTAGTGTGCTCTTTGGCACCTCTGTCTCGTTAGTAAAGCAAAGTCCTGCTCCATTTTTTTCTTTAATAAAAAAAAAATCCCATTAGTGGTGCATTCTGTTAGCACTGAAGAGTAGAATAGATCTGTACAGCCTGATGACAGGAAAACATACGAAATGGCAATACATGTGCCTACAATTGTCTTTCCAATCAATTGCACAGAAGCTTGGTCCACTTCTTCAGTTACAGTGTAGTCCTCTTAAGAACTTTGGTTACAGCATTAATGTTTTGGTAAAAAAAAAAAAAACACCACAAAAACAGAGCAGATGCTTTCCTTCTTTTCTTCAGGTAGATTTTTCATTGTCCTCTCCTGTTTTCTGAACCCGTGAATACTTTTTGCATGAAGATTTGAAGCAGCTGGGAGGCCAAGATATCGGCCAGGAAAAGCTGCAAGGAACAGAGCCTTGCACGTTCTTCTCAAAGAAATAAAATATTGGATACCACCACGCTCGAGAGAGAAAGTTTGTCTGCGAAGAGACCTTTAAAGTCTGTATTGGCACAAGTAGATAAAGAGGAAAAGGAAACAGACAATCAGTTCAAAGCATTATAATCAACTACATTGAGAGTCAAGACAACTATAAAATTGCAATATATTTGCATGCATCTCTGCAAAGATGAGGTGCATTTAGTCTAGGAAAAGCAGAATATTGAGATAGCGTATACATCATAGTCCAAATGCATACTACGAACTGAGCATCTTTAAGACAAAAGGATGCTTTGTTGCTGTACAAATTTTAGGGAGATGAAATACTCAAGCCTTTTTGAACATGACTCCTTTCAGGCATGTCACGTTTCCATTGATGACCAACAGTTGAAAATTAGATTACAACAGCTTGAGAACTATGCACCTACTCAAAAGTGTTCTTGAAACAACTGCAGCAGATACAGTTCTTCTGTAAGTGTCACTAAAAGTACGTTGTTCAGAAGGTCACTAGAATTTTAGAATCACCCAAACATGTAATTTAGGTTGGTCAGAAGTTTTATTACTAGACTACTGTTTACCCATAAGCTTCAACAAACAAGGGCTATTCTACAAATCAACTACAGCAATAAAACCTTGAAGTTCAAAAAACGTTAAGCCAAAATATCGGGAATGTGAAAGATAACTTTATAAAAAATTTTTTGAAATAGTAACAGGCACAGATCAAAAAAGAACATCTTCATCCATTAAATATTTACTTAAACCACAGTAAAGTAAAACTTCTTGCCCAGTTTGTTTAAACTTCAATATGGAACCTCTATTTTTAATTTGAAATTAAGAACTAATTTGACCTTTAAACAGTATTAACAAATGCAGGCTATACATTGTTTCTAAAGGTATTTGCCACTCACCTTTTCATTAGCCATCGAGTGGTACCACCAGAAAAGTCGTGTGGTGATATAGTAAGCAATGATGACATCTACGGTATAGTGTTCATGAGCAACAAGGATACAAATTATGCCAGCAGCACTCATTAGCCAGCAGATTAAGTGGTACCACCAGAAATGACGTGGTGAATCTGTGAAATAGGGAGGTGATGAGGAAAAAAAAACACACACACAAAAAAGCCATATACATTATTATAGTAATCCACAAAGAGAAGGGGAAAAAATAAAAAAGATGATTTAATCAAGACTACTAAATTGTAAAACATAACTCCTTTATACCATACTGGTACAAGAACCCTGTTTTAACACAGAAAACAAAACAAAAGAATTATGCAAAATTACTGAGGTGTTCTTACTTTGTAAAATCAGCCCAAAATGAGCTTGCAGTTAGAGACAGACAGCACTGTCACCCATTTTCTAGTTTAATTAATTAAGTTTTCCAGTTAAATCACTTCTAGGGTGTGGGTTGCAGGGGAAGAGGCAGAATTAAGGCAAGACATACACTTTGATTATTTTATTTGGGTATATTGAATCTCTGCTTTTTTTACAGTCTATGCTCCAGTAAACTTACACCCAAGTAAAGTGTCTAGAATTTATAACCTAAGCAGAGATCACAGATTAAAATAAGAGTGTCTTTTCCTGTTTAAGTACTTTGTGTGAAACCTCTGTTCTGTGAAACAGAAAACACTGTACAAGGAAGTACAGTATGTGAATTTATACCCTTTCATTAAAGATTAACAAATGGGAGTGAAGCTATTCTTCAAAAATATATTTAAGCCACTTCAGTGGAAAAGTTCCCCTGTCCTCCTTTCCCCATTGAAAAAGGCCTTGGGTGTCACAATGACCATTCATAACTTCTGACAGGCTAACAGGCTTCATTGCACTCACAGTGGGAGGTCTTGGCACCCCTTGCCTTGTGGGGCAATGGTCAGCCTTTACTTTCACACAATGATGGAGGAAAAGTTACTGATCTCAAGAAGCCTGCCCAGTAGTAGTTTGAGAGGCCCGTGCAAAACAGTTACTGTAGGAGGACTTAAATTTTGGTGCGTCAAAACAGTAAACTCTCTTAACTCTCCAAAACATTGGGGACAAATCTGTATCTACTGATTTTTTATTTTTTTTTTTTTAAAAAAAAAAGGCAAGCTAAGGAGCCAAGTCATCTCAAGAAGTTGATGAAAAACAACCCTAAGCAGGACAGACATACCCAGGCTAAAAATGTAAGTAACTATTGTCGGCAAAAAAAGCTGGAGTGCAGGGGAATAAGTGCAGAAGCAGCAAAGGATGAAAGGAAGAGCAGAGCAAAAAAAAAAATCCACTAAGCCGGAAATAATAAAAACCTCAGAATGCATCTTGTCCTGAAGATATGTCATCAAAAGAGCAGAAGAGAATACCATGAGCAACCTCTAATTCAAGGCAATTAGAGAGCTTAAGCCCTTGCTCAGATAACATCTTGCTAATTATATGGGAGGCAGAAAAAGGAAAGCCATGTGTTTCTCATTCATAGAGCACAACTCTACTGAAATATATGCCTAACAGTTAGGCAGCAAAGGCCTTATTACAAGAACTTTTATGATACAATTCCTCCAACCACTTATGATAAAACTATGTAAGTTATACTAGCCCCCAAAATACTGGGTTATCTGCATTTTTCCTGGTATCCTGGTACTAAAGATATTAAAGAGTATGTGACCAACATTAAGCTGCAAACATACACAAAACAAGGCAAACAAGTCTACTACTACAACAGTTTTAGGAAAATAGCCTAGTAATTTTGACAAGTTACACATGCCATTTCCCCTAGTCAAGTTCACTTTACAAGAAAGACCTAGGCCTAAGAATCAGCAGACCATAACCAGCACCTTAAATCACTGTTGGAAGAAGAATGTCCCACACGTGCACATTTGAAGTTTGTCATTAAACAGGCATTTTTATATCGTGTTTTTTGTTTAAGGCAGAACGTAGCACTCCAACACTTCCTTCCCCTGGCTAGTCTTATCTTTGTTTCAGTGAGAATTACACATTCCCATAGCCAAGCTAGCATTTCCATAGTTTGGGACACAACAGTAGGAGAGAAGATTCCAAATTCCAAACATGTAAACTGGAAAGGGAACCCCCCATTACACATTCATGAGCAGCCAAGTTCCCAGGGTAGAAGCATTGCTTATCACGTATCAGATTTAGAAGTTGGTGCTCGATTCTCCAAAGCTTCAATTGATGCTGTGTGCAGCACAGGTAGATTTTTTTTTCCCCACATGCCCCACAGCAGTGTAAAGCAAAGGAGGAAATCATAACCCCAACTGTATCTTCTGCATACTTGCCAAATTCTTATCAGCTCCAAGAGGCATAAGTAGGAGACTCTAGCAGAAGACATCCAAGGAGCATGAATCCACTTTTCATTGTTTGCAGCAAGTAATGTACAGCACACTTCAAAAAGGGATAACTTTGCTTCTGGATGTAGTATAAGTGTGCAATAACACTGTGCTCAAGCCACAGAGATTCCTTAAAAATCTAAGGTATATCAGCCAACCTACATAGAGCTAATCTGCATACTTGACTACAGTATTTTATCCACAATTTGAATAACCTGTCAATGAATAATGAAAAGCTAGCTTGCTTCAATCAACCAGTAAACACTTTATATAAAGCTAGAAGTGACATGTCTAGTCACATTAAGCCCTTAATTAAAGCCCACACCACTTTTACTACACCTACATTCCATTTTCACTCAAAGTCATCGTTTGTATTTCAAAAACTCATACACGTACAGTCTGTGTACAGCTGACCTGTAACTTTTGGAGGGCAATAGTTTTATATGCACTTTTATCATGTGTTTTCCCAGTACAATAGCTTTGAACAAGACAAGTGCATTGAAATGCCATCACTCACACTCTTTGATGAACAGGTAGATCAGCGTTAATACCACAGTGTGACCACTAAACAGGAAATCTCCGCACAGGATGTGTGATCCAGTTATGGATAGACCACCACCAGAAATCAGTCGCAGGATCCTCTGAACCTTAGCCTGAGAATCTCCATTCAACTAGAACACCAGGAAAAAAAAAAGTACAAAACAGTCTGAGATATACCATAAGTGACTTGAGTAAACTTCTTACCCAAACATTTGTGGAGTCAGGGAGACAGGGAAAAGGACATGGATTATCTTCATTTTCTTCGGCTTTCTTTCACATATTCTTAAACAAATAAGCATTTGTATCAAAGCTGACAGGTGCTGAAGATCAGCTTGATAACACTAGCATTTCATCTATGCCTTCCCAGGCTATTTTAAAATACGTGTTGAACGAGATACAGAATATACTGGAAAGGCAGACATTAAGAATTTGTAAGGTCAGGTATTTCACGACAGCAATTGATGGAACGGATAGAACCCATTCAAAAGTGGTTCCAATACAGTACAACCTTGCATACCACTTCTGTCATTCTGTTCAGAGCTGAGTAACATTTCTACAGGGCAAAAACCTCAAACTCATTTAATTTTAGATTTGGTTACAAACTCAGTCAGGACTTACTTGGATTTAGAGGTTGTTTTTTTCTTTTTAAACATGCATTAGGGTCAGCTTTTGATTTCTCAAAGATACTAGGCAAACACTTTGTTTCACCTAGCTGTTTAAAGATTAACTCTGGGAAAAACCCAAACAAGATAGAGGGATAACTGAGCTTTCCATAATCAGAAAAATATTCACATGGGACAAAAAAAAGAAATCCAGAAGAGCTATCAAATTTTAGCAGAGTTCAAGTAATTCATCCTGTTTTAATGCTAGCAAAATGCACTTTCAGCAGAGACATTTAAGTTTTTGTTTGCTTGCCTGTTCCCACTCCTCAATACAGTCTACTACACACAAAGTCATTCCCCAAGCTACTAGAACAAAACAGTTGAGTCTTTACAATAGTGGTATGTAAATAAAGTTTTCTCAAATAGATACTGACTCATAAGTAGTTCATCCACTATGTTCCTAAGTTGTCTCAGTATGAAAGAGTAAGACTGAACAGACATGACACTGTACGTCAAGACTGATGAGATTCTACCCAAGAAGTGACAAATTTATCCCCCAAGTAAATTTGCAGTATTTTTAGGTTTCAAAATGCTTTTCAGTGCACGACCAAACTCTTTCTTACTCTTTCAAAAGTGCCCTGTTCTTTCAGTGCAGCCAACTCGATACAATTTGTTCTAAGGTAGTTATATGTCTACAACTTTTTATTAGTAACCTAAAATAGCAGTAACAGAATTCCTTTGTGTCACCGCTTAAGTACACTGCCACAAATTTTTTAAATATTAGCATGTACATGTTTCTGTATGTATCAGCTTCTTTAAACAGCTGAACTTGTTTTAGTCACATTTATATACATTTGACAGGTTGGAAGCAGAGACAGGCAGCTGACTTCAAGTATCACAATAGCTCTTGACAAAATAGCGTGAGAAACAGGACAAAGCATACAATAACATTGTTTTTTAAAAGAATACTGCAACACAAGCTTGAGTATCAGCCCATGAATTACAATATTGACCTTAGGTATCCCACCATGTAAGAAAAAATATTGCTGCAGTATTAGAGCGATTAGTTTGAGCCTCACAAGCAAGTTTACTGATTTGTTATCAGCACTATTTCAACATAGGTACTTCTCCTTTACAGCACCTTCACTGCTGCAACAATTTGAGGCTCTTTCTGTATCACACAACTGTTGGTTTATCACTATGTTTCTGAAGGCATCAACTGACAGTAAGTTGTATTATTTAGTAACACCTGGAACATGATCTTCTATTTGCTCTGAGCTGTAAGGACTCAGGCAGAGACTAAGGCAAGAATCAGGGAGCAAAGGTTCTTACCTTTGGCGCACACTGAAAATGCATTCCAGGCACAGGTAACGTGGTAACGTACATAGTGATACAGCGGTACAGATACAAAGTTCCTATTATAAAAAAGAACCTGCGTCCCACTATTGATCTGAAAAGGGAAGGAGGGGAAAAAAAATACTGAGTACAAAGTTCACATGCAGGATATACGTATAACAGTTATGGAGCTCTAGCTTTATTAGATAGCTAAATCCCTAGAATTAAAGAGCAGCTCCACCTCCAGCTCTTCACCACATACTTCTTTAAATAAACCAAATACTAAAAAGTCTTTCTTCAGGTTTTAGCCTTGCTAGCTCATAATAGTACATAAACTACCACAAAGCTCCCACCAATTTAACATGGCCTCAGTCTAACTCAGGTGTGCAGTCACGCAGAGTTTTCCTCAGCTCAGTGACCTTCTCTTTTTAGTCCCATATTACAACCATGTATTTGACTCAAATAGGTATAGTTTAAGCAAACGAAGACAAAAGAAAAAGCTTTAGTCTAGCTGTAGAGGACAGTGGGTTCTTCCTGAAATTTGGATGAGATTTCTTTTACATCATCATGATTTCCTCTGTTTAAACGTCACCATGTCAACAAACACACTTTGAAAAGCTCAATTTCAGAGTAAATTTGACTAGTACAACGTAGGTGTCAAATTCAGATTTTTTAAAAAATTACTCAATAATCAGGAGAAACATGTGTTTCCATATCCAGCACGGACATCAGAACATTTTCTAAATAAGTCATCCCTTTGTCATTTTCCTGCCAGCCTTATTCTACAATATTGCTACAGATCGCACCATAAGATTTCTTCTACCCAAAGTAAACAATGGAAACCAACATTCTGAAAACATACAGCAGAGAAAAAAAATATAGCTACTTACTTGTATCTAAGAAACAACCACTGGAATATCCATAATCCAACTAGTATCATTCCATTTATTTCTGATACAGAAAAAGCCCATTTCACACGATCAATGTAATCAAAAAATTTGTCAGGCAAGGGAGGGCTTAGCTCCTTTGGAGGTACTCTCTCATGGACCACAGTGATCATGACAGTTGTTAGAATCAAGTTGAAGAGAGCATAGACAAAGGCAATGCCTGTTTTCCACCATTCCAGAGGAAATTTGTTCCTAGACTCGGCAGGCATAGCAATCTGGATGTAATCAGGGTATTTCTTTGTTGTTTTTCGCAAGCCATTCGACAAGCCCTTTGGTTTGCTAGTGCCATTTTTGTTCTCTTCACTGACTGAGAGAGTAGGTCGTGAGTAGCTATTTGAAGTGTCATTGTTTTGACCCTCCATATGCTCTTCAAGCTTTGCTGTCTCAATGGTATTCATTCCCAAGCTGTATGGCAAAATCGGGTTTACCAGTGACCAATTTCTGGGCTCTCTGAAGTCTGTTATTTCTCAAAGTCCAACCTTCTTGTTCCTAGATGGTTTTTGATTTCTGTAAAAACTCTAAAAAGTGTCCATTGTGCTTTCACTATTCAGATACTGTAAAGCAAATCGTGAAGACAAATCTTTCTTTCCTCTAGAGCTGTATGATCTGCAAAAAAAAAAATGAAAACAGATACTGAGGACCTTCAGAATCAGTAATGTGACACTGAACAAATATCTTAAAAATGCTTATTCTAAGTTCCATCCAAGTCTACTTACATATACAGTCAAAAGGCAACCTAGAGACAGGTGGTCACTGTGAAATAATTCAAGCCAATTCCTACTGAGTAACTTGATAAACCTCTGATCTGTTTAGGAACTAATACCAATTTAGGCTTTTTTTTTTAAAGGACAAGATCCACAGACTTTAATGATCATGATAGCACTTGCTTTATCCTCTGTCAGAATTAAGACTAATCCATGTTTGCAGCAATATTGAATTTCATTGCTTAGGGGCATTCCATACAAATATATCTCCTTTTTGACCCTAGAGTTGCTAAAGATATTAACACAGTTTGTCTCTACAGATCAGGCAATCTTGTTAGTTCAGGTGACAAGACAGAAAACAGAAGGGCACTACAGGATTTGATTTTGTAACACGTAAAGTAATTTAGATTCATCTAGAAAATCTACTCAACGGATAGCTCCATTAAATTTTCTTGGATCTAAATGACTATTTCAAATAAAAAAGTAAAAAAAGTATCTACATAGCTACTGTAGTACCCACTAAATGTCTGAATTTTTAGAGAACTAAGAAACGTACCTCTAGACTTGATTCTTAATTATGGTAACGTAGATGTAGAACAGACCACAAATGGATCTGTGTTTCTCCTTTAGTTACCTAAAAACGTCTAAATAGGTTTTTTTTTTTAAACAGGAACAAACAGCAAGATTCATCATCGTAATTTATTTCAGGCCGCATTTGTCAATTCAGTAAAATCTCATTCGATAAAAAAAAAATTAGGTAAGTGCATATGTTTTATAACATTTTCTACAAAGTGAGAAGAATGCAGTTCACCTCTACAGAACTGGTATCACTTTAAGAAAAAAACAAAAGGCCGCTTCCTCCCCGCCGTCTTTAATGTTCTGTGAAACCACTTATGTAGTTGTGACGTACCTATTTTTATTACTCTGTTCAGCTCCTACGGCAAAAGTAGTAGTGTCATACACAAAGGATTCACTATCTACCAGCAAATAATAATTCTCTCTTTTTTTTCTGTGAAGTAGCTATTTTTATTACTCTGTTCAGCTCCTATGGCAAAAGTAGTAGTGTCATACACAAAGGATTCACTATCTACCAGCAAATAATAATTCTTTTTTTTTTTTAAATTATTCCTCTAAGAATAGTTCAACACACTACCACCACCTTAAGTCTCTGCCTGCCAACACAGGCTGACACAGTTTGCCATGCTCTATGTACAATTAAGTCATGATGGGAACTAGAGCTGCCAGTCTCCCTAACCATGCATCACAGACCTTGGCTTAAGAAAAAACAACCTGCTTAGGAAAAAACCATCCAGTAACTGACCTCTTGATAGCAAGGACAATGTAAAAACCAAAACAGCCTGGAAAGTTGGGTGTTTGTGCCCACTTCATCCCCTCAAACAGAGAAGACATTTAACATGGTAAGCATGTAAATCCTACTGATTTCCTAGCTGCTGCGCTTACTGCTGAAAAGAGAAGGGGTAAAGGTTCAGATCCCAAATATGTGAGATTCATACAAGTAATACTGAAATAGTCAAGAAGCATTTCTAAATTAACCTCTCAGCAGTGTTCCTGAAATCCACTGTCATCAGTTGTCCTTTTCTAAATCCCTGATCAACAAGCGTATGAAAACTACACACACAAAACTCGAACAACAACTCTCCACCCCTGCAAGAAAACAAGTGGTGATTTCAGATGCTTTTTCTCCCTCTTACTAATCATACTGTAAACTCTGCTTCCCAAAGAGAAAGGGATGTTTAATCCAGCAGCCAGGCAATGACCTCTCTGATGCTTCCTACAACTAGGAATATTCTTTTAGAGCAGCTGCAAAAGCAACAGCCTTACTTAAAACTGTAGTAGAACATCATTCCATTTTCACAAGTCCTTTTCCTAACACACACATTCTTCTATTCCCTCTGTCTACTAAAGACAAGAATATGACAGAACAGTTAAGTGACAGTACAGAAAAAATTCCACATCAGTCTAATTGCTTAAGTTTTGGAACACAGGTCTACCTAGTATTCACCTACTAAGTCAAGACTCTGCTCAATGTATACTGTGTTATACATAGCAGTCACTCATGTAGAGATCAGCAATGCTTGATATATTTTATATCCTGTGCAGTTGAAACGTTTTTAGAATTATGCATTTACTGAAAAACAGAGCATCACAGTAACCGGTAACCTTAGTTATTTCCCATTCTTCCCCACAAATACCTACCACCACTAAAAGCATAAGTAAAAGGAAGATTTTATTTTCAGGTATTTAATGACGTCCAAGCAAGCCTTAAAGATCAAAGAGCATCTAAACTACAGATAAACAATAACCTAACAACCTAGAAGTACAGTGGCACTCAGGTTTTTATATTAACTTATTAAGCAAAGTAATTATACCTACATCTTGCAGGAAAAAGTGGCGTTCCTTCCTGGCACTTTTAAACGGATTGTAAGCTGTATTGATCTGCCATTTCTGATGGCTCATCAGGATTATTTCAAGCAGAGTGCATACTGTGGTCAAAACTTTACCGTGACAGTTGAAGGTACTATATATCATCTATCGGTGATCTGTAAGAACATAAAGGCTTTTCTTTATAGTACCTTCCAACCTGTTTCTCCGATATTCTAAAAGAAAGCAGAAACTGTTGATGAAAAAGACAAAAGCTTGAAGCTTTCAGTCCCTGGCTGCAAACCTGACTGGCCAGGGAAGTGACAGATACAGAGCACCAGCAGCCTAATCATCCTCTGCTACAGCCTGTAAATGGAACTCCCCAGAGGTAACAGGTTTTTCTGCCAAGTCCTGTCCCCAAGGGAGGACAGCCCCTGGGAGGGGTGCGTTCCTTTTACCTTTCATGTTGTCCTTACATTAATTTAGGTACAATATCCTATCACTTTTTTTGTCAAACCTGGCATGCCCCCGTATCAAAAGTGGGAGATGCCCATGAACTGCCCGGTAGTAAGCCTTACAGTTCTTCAGTAACCAGGCAGAGATGCTCAGACCCGGCCATCTTGCCAACATCTCGGGTCTGAAAAAATCAAACCCAATTGTTCTAGGCTAGGGAACATCCACAGGGGGAGTCTCAGACTCAGACAAAATTGGCCAAGTAACCTAAAAGGATAAATAAAATTCCTGTAAGGGGTACACCCACAGTTTAGGAGCAAATTTTCTTTTCGGAACCACTTCAATACCTTCTAAAAATAGACACATACCCTCACCAAAGAACAGAGCTTCTGCTGTAATATTGCTCGTAAGAAGTTGTAATTGCCACAAGGAACAACATATTTCAAGGAAAAATCTTAAGAATGAAAAAGATGCAAAAAGATCAGGGGTCCTAACTGTTTATCCTGAGCTTCTACTTGCTCTCATGCAAATAACTCCTTTAGTTTTCTGCATCCCCATTTGACTGTCATTCAAATTAAAACAGTTGACTGGGGGTACAGCCTTGAGACAAGTGTAAGAAAGCACGTCTAGATTTGGCTCTTTACGCTAGAACTTAAGAATTACAAGCAGTTTTATTTAGCTTGTTAGTCATCTGATTTTCACATAAAGTTAGCTCACAATTAGTGTTCCTCAACCAGTATTTGGAACTTCTGTAACATTTCTCAAAGTATTTTATCAAGGACTGAACAGTCACAATTTGCACAGCCTTCCCAAATAAGTAGTTCTTAACCTGCTGTTCCAAATATGAACAAGGTTATTGGAACAAGAGTGTCCAAAACAGTAAGACTGATCTCCTCTGACATTAAGGAAAACTATACATTCATATAGAAGATGCAAAAGGTTTTAGGCAGCAGTTTTTGTAAACCTCATTCACTTTTGTTAAGGTTGGCTCAAACATTTGATACAGCTGTAATATGTTCTTGTATTTGACAGGTGTAGAAAAACGGTCTGTAAATAAAGTACTGCAGAAAAAAATTACACAGTTGGAGATAACATGAGAACAAGTTATAGTATCATATTGTTATCTATATCACAATTAGCAGGAAACAACTGTTAGCTAGTTTGTATTTTCTTCAGTCAAATTTTTAGGACTACCTATTGGACCAGAACTAGAAAAGAAGCTGGGTAGCCTCTGCTACCTTGACAGCAATGGATAAAAACTGGCTTTTGGGAGTTTCTTTTTACTTTTAAAAGCATTCCAGGTCTCAGTTTGCTTTTATAGTGTCCCTTCTTCCATGCTAGATGTATGCCTCACATGTAGGGCCACTGGGGGAAGAAAAAAAAAAATAAAACCCAAACACAAAACAAAAAAACCCACACACCAAAAACCTTACACTCAGGTATGCAGGATTAAGTTTAAGTTTATTAAGTTTAATAGGTTTGCCTATCATTTCTATTTCACTACAGTAAAAATATTTTCATAGCTGTGTTCATCTTTCAGCTGTATGATGTTTATGCTTACAAAATATAGATACATGCACGAAGGGAATTGCAGTTTATCCACGTTCTCTAACAGGCTGCCAATACATTTCTTGTTCATGTGATGCTAAAGAAGTGCAAGAAAGACAAAGCTGTGTTACAGAGGTACAACTCATTCAAATGTTCTCAGAACTGAGATTATCATCATCATATTGCCACTTGCAATAAATTTCAGCTTTTTATAAAAAGCATTAACTACTTACCCTATATAAAATTGTTTTCAGTAGTAGAAATAGAGCAGATCCCCCTTGACCTCTTGAGAGGTTATTTTGCAATTCTCTCGTTTAGGATTACTAATGTACCAACAGAAGCTGTCTTTTAAAGACTAAAGCCCTACACTTACCCAGATAAAGGGGAAAAGCTTCAAGGTTACTGGTTACCTATTTGTACAATCCAAGTTTTAGTTTCCATTTTCCAGGCATTTAGTATTCAGTGTGTTCCACAGCAGTGCCAGGCTTCTGAAACAGCATGTCCCAAACAGCATAAAAAAATTCATTCCCACATTTGTGTGAATATGTAAATTTTTCCTTAAGAGCACTCACGAGGACCCCAGTGACTACCTAAGCAAGGAGGAAAAAAAAAACACCACCCAAAAAAACCGCAAAACTCAACTATCTTTGAGCTCTTATTCTGCACACTGCTGAGTAGGTTTGCCTTAATCGTGTGAAGACATCTTCAAATGCTTCAATTGTTTGATCCCCAGACTCCAAAGGATCATATTTGGTAACTAAGAGTCAGATGCCCTTTAAGGACGTTTCATATCCTGACACCATGACAGGCTTAGACTTTCCTCCTGGTTATTTACACTCTATCTTTTAAGAACCAAGGTCATAATTTCTGTTAAATGGCAATTGTTTGTTACCTCTTAGCACTCCAGTAACTCATTCTGGCAATAATCCACATGTATATGACAAACAAATACAGTTTTATTTACAGGTTAACAGTCTTTCCTAAAACAAAGGTTTTGGGAATGGTCAGAATCATATATAGGAATCAAACGCCAACAGAATAATTCAGGTTAGAAGAAACCTCAGGAGGTCTCTGGGCATCTGGTCAGGATCAGCCATGACATCAGATTAGGTTGCTTAGTGCTTCACCAAGCTGTACCTTGAACACCTCCAAAGATGCACAACCTCCCCAGGCAGCCTGTTCGACTGCATGGTTGTTCTCACAGCAAGAGGGGTTTTTTTGGTTTGGGTTTTTTTGTTTTGGTTTGGGTGGTTGTTTTTTAAGTCTACTTTTTTGTATCTACTTCTTATTGCAAATTATGTCCCTTGCGTCTCATCCTCCCGCTCTACAAAAAGCCTGGCCTCGATGTTCCTGATGACCTCCCTGTAGGTATGAAGGGGCTGCTGTTAGGACCCCCTGAGCCTTCTCTTCTTCGGGCTGAAGCAATGCAGCTCCCCCAGCCTCCCCTCGCAGGGCCTGTGCTCCAGTCTCTGGACCACCCTGACGGTCCCTCTGCTGGGCTTGCTTCCAGTTTATGTTTTTCCTGGATCAAGGACTCAAAACCAGACACAGTATTCTAGATACACCTAAGAAGTACTGAGCAGAGAGGAGTAGTCACTTCCCTATAAACACTGGCTATGGTGCTATTAAATACCACTCAGGATAGTGTTGGCTGACTTCGCTGCCAATGCACATTGCTAAATCCCTTTTCAGAGCCGAAAGAAATATTGACCTTTTTCCAACAGGCTAAAGACTCCCTCACAACTTCCTCACTCCAGGAAAATGAGATTAAGAATAAGTCTTCTTCCTACTTAATCCATACTCTCCAAAACGAGTGTTTCAGCATTTCAGATCTGGACAGAAAAGTCTGCTAGCCTGAACTGATACTTAGGCTCCGAATCAGCTGCTTCTGAACACAGGCAAAAAAGGTGCTCTATCACTGCATAGTTTGTAACATTGCAAAGAAATGTTGGACTTAGGTCCTTTTTTCCATTCATTAAAAGTTACTATTATAAACACTCTACAAAGAGTGGAAGTCACTGTACTACCTCGGTCTTAACAGGCAAAATAATTCTGAAAGACGGCCAAAAGAAACCTCTGGATCATCAGGCTTGTATGTAGTTTGCTGTCTGAGCATCTCGGGCTTCTCACTTCACTGCTAATTGCTTTCGCTCTACTATAGCTTTGCAGACACTGTTGAAGAACCACTATCAAAACCAAGATTTTTCTCAAAGAGACAGCAAGGTTTAAAGATTTGTTAAGAGCCTGGCAGCACATCTGATGCTCCACATCCTTTCTAGCTCACACAAAAGTTGCAGATTACTGGCTGTCGAGTGGGGGGTTAAACACAGAAGCCAGGAAAGTTGTAGACTGTTTTGTGAAATCCTCCACCTAGTTACCGAGGGTAAAGGTTGCACATATTTATAATGGGAAGTCAGATCAAGATTCGTCACCACTTTCAGTACAGACGGTGAGGAATCAGTGACTAATGTGTGCTTTAAAGTGAGTCTGCTACAGCTTATCAGCCATCAGGCAGCCAGAAGAGGAAGTCACATACTTAAGAGTAAATTTACCAGTGATACACCCTAAAAATATTTGGGTAATTATGCCTGTCGAATTTTTCCCCTGTGCTACTTCCAAAAAGCAGTGGTGCCAACTCCAAAATAAGAGGTCACATTTATGAGAACATTCTTGAAAGTGCTGCAGGAAACAAAGAACCCTCTTCCTAAAAGTTTAAAATGAGAGGACAATAATTGCTTAAATCTGCAGAGTATTTTACAACATCCACAGGTAATAAGTAAGGAATACATGCACAAGTTGTACAACCCAGACAAAAGCTATTTTAGTACTGAAGTATACACAGACTTCATACCTCATTACTCACATTTAACAAAAGTCTAATACAGACATTAGTCCTTGCAAGGCATATGACATCAGAGAGACAATCATTAACTGTAATCCTCACCTAGCGATGGCAGAAAGACACCACATGACTTCTTAGGACAGGGCATATTTAAAACTGATTAGTATCACACTATAAGCTAGTTTCACCTATCTGTCCCTCAGTTTGATTGGCACATTACAAATTACGGATCTCTACATAGGAGCAACATTTGCTGTGTTCAGAGGCTCAAGCAATGAACACACCCCTTTTCAGAAACACCAGTATCTCCTTCCGCTCTCCCTTATCTTAGGGTATCCTCTATATGTATCCTAATCAACGTCTTACCCTCTGTGCCAACACTAAAAATCTAGCACGCTACACACCATCAAATCAGGAAAGAATCACTGTATACCTTCTCCTCTCTTTCCCCTAAAAACTCCTAGATAGTTTTCAGCTTGTTCAACTCTGATGTAGCTGCCTGGAAGCTTCAGGAATATTATTAAGAGGGGCAATACAGACATAACACATCCTCTGCTGTAGACAGTAAACACGCAGATTGGCATGAAACATAGTCTACTCCCTATTTCGGTCTTTCCCTCCACCTTCTTGCCACAACCACCAGTTCCTAACCCCACCTACCACCAAGCAGCAACAGCGTAAGGCTCTCATACCACAATCAACATCCCCAGTAAAACAGAGATGGGAATACACAGACCTCTGTTTCAAGCCATTTGTTCACAGGCTTAGACATCCAAATCATCCTGCTCACACACTGAATGTTTGTTACCTCCCACTTTTTTTTTTTGCAGCTTTTCATGCTACACCTTCAGAAGTAAAAGTTTAATTCTAACACCAAGAAGCTAAGACTACTGAGCAATTTCAGCAACTACCACGATCAACCCACAAAGATGTTTATGTAGCTCATTACAACAACAGCACAGAATCTTTTCTTAATAATTTATTATTTGAGCTTCCAGTTTGCAATAACTGAAATTATATCAAGTTTCCTATATGTAACCAAGTTTTCCCCTGAAATTCTACCCATCATGTTTAAGCACTACAGAGTTAAAAACTCAAAGAAGTCATCGCAATCTAAGGTTCCAATGCAGTGCCATAGTCTTCCTTAGAACTTGTTCAAGTGTTCCATTAGCTCAAGATTTTCTATTAATAGAAGAAAATACTTTCCACATTATGTCAACAAGAAAAAACATTTCCTTCTTATATTATTTAATTAGTCAGGGAAGAAGACACTGTTTAGCTTTAAATACTAAACACTTAAGTACCATGTACTTCAACACTTCCTTCTTCATTTTTGTTCCCATCCCACAATGATGGCCAGAATACACATTTCCTTAGCATTCTCGCTTCTCCTGCCTGGCACCCTATCCCTCGCCAACACCAAGTATCACTGTTAAATAAAGTTTCAAGAGGATGATACAGTGGGACAGCAGTAGAAAATAATTACAAACAGCATCCAAATTCTTTCTGTAATAACTTTCCCAGACATTTTGCTATCTCCACTTGAGCCTCACCCTACAGGTCAGAAGAGGCAAACAATACCATCAATGCGTTTTTACTGCCCCTCACAGAGCTACTATTTACCCCAGTACCTGACTAAACATCTCCAAAATAATTCAAATCTTTCTTCATCATTCCCTGCTAAACTGCAGCCTTTGGTAAGAAATATTTTCTATTTTCTAGTATTTAACAACCCTTCATTGAACCCCACTGCAATAACAAAGTCTTTTTATGCCAAGCCTCTCATGAGGCTCAGCATAGAGGCTTTTACCATTCACAACAATCCTTTTATTTATGTTCCTTCCCCTCTTCACCTAATAGTTTGAGAAGTTTGTTGCTTTTTTAAAGCTTTCAAAAAAGATTTAAGGAACCAAGTTAGTCAGAAAGGATTTAAAGAACAAAGGTAGTGATGCTCATTCCAAATTCCCATTTTTTAAAACTGCAAGATTAAAACTATTCCTGCAAGGAAACAGCTGAATACCATCTCCCACATCGCTCCTAGAAAAGCCATCAATAGATTCTCTCATTGTAGCATTACACAACTGCTTTGTAACACCTACACCTTGTCCATGCACATACAGCACGACTAAAAAGGTACAAATGAAATTAATAATCTAATCACTCGAGTTATACTGATTTTATCCTACCAAGTGGTAAAATCTGGTGTGAAAGTACTGAGGTTACTCTGAATCTACACACAGTGTATTATAAAAGCATTCTATCACATACCTCAGGTAGCAACTTCCAACTCTGTAAGCTACCTGTTATGGCCAAGGGAGGCTTCCAGTCATCACTGAACCCATCATCTTTAGAAGTACAGGAAAGTAAATCAAACTAATCACGCATGAATGGGAAGCAGAAGTACCAGCTGGCCAAACTGTCTGGTAAATGGCATTTCTATCAGTTGCACACTGTGCTGCAGCTGAATTCTGTTTACTTTCCATTTCATTGTTTAAAGACTTGAACAGTAACACTACTATCACTTTAAATTTAGTCAAGATATTATATCCACAGTAAAAAACAAAACCTAGAACCCAAGTCCAGTTCTAACATTTGTCTTACTGTCCATGAGAAACTGGGGAGGGGGGGGGGGGGGGAC
>NW_009630559.1:29229-41326 GCF_000690535.1 Cariama cristata
GGGGAGGGTACAGAAAAGAACGTGTGATCAAACAAGATGTTCAGAAAGGACATTTGGAAAGAGTTAATTCCAAGTATATTTCATAGTTCTCAGTCATGTTTTCATGTGAGGTCCTAGAGCTCTAAAACTGCTTTCTAAATAGAAAGCATTTTATAAAAATGACTCAAAAAGCATTTCATAGCATTCTGATCCCATGTCCAGTCAGCCATCTCTATATACTTATTTGGGAGAGGAAAGGGAGGACATAAAGAGGTGTCACAGACTAGCTGACATGTGGAAAGACCGTAACTACAAGGTGACAAACATTCTGTAAACTGTTCCCCCAAAACACACTGCAGCAGCCAGAACTGCAGCTGACAAAACTGCTTAAGAACATAAAGTCAGTCTCATCTCTAGACTCACCAAGACCAGTGATGTTGTGATGTGGGCTAAGTAACCATGGCGTACAGTAAATAAGGGGTGATTCAACTAATTCCACGTGATCAGTTACAAAAGTCTAAGGAAAGAACTAAGTGTTCAACTGGAAATAGCATAATCAGTTTTAAAAGAGGAGAACGCAGAACTCAACAAAATTAGGGCACAGTAAAAACAATTATTCCTGTCTATCAACTGGTGTCTTCTCATGAAGAAGGACATCTGATTACATACTGCTATTTCTGGTGCGCTCCTGCATAGATGTTCCTCAAAAACACCAATTATGCCAAAAGAGATCAGCACGTATCAGCAAGGATAGTTCATGTACTGGCTTTAGAAGTGACCTTCTAACTTCAGGGCAAATTGACATAGTCCAAGGGAATGATTGTCTGAAGCAGAACTTCAAAGCTAGATGCTATAGTGGCTTGGATTTCAAGAGCTTTCACCAACGTGGCACTACAGCAATCCAGGTCACTTGTTAAGGTCCCTACCGAGCTGAACACAGGCCAGCACAAGGGCTTGCAGAATTCAGCCTCTGCTAAAATCGGCCGTTCCAAAACCTGCTGCTGCATAGCCATTTCATGGCTACAGCCATTGCACATACCTCCGCTCTTAACTCGGAGGGAGAGTTATCATCTTGCCAGAAGTAGGACAGTGCATCCAAGTATCAGTGGCACTAATACGACCCTAAGATCACATCTGTGCTAGAGAGACAGCAAAGGACACGAAGGGAAGTCTCAGAAGAACTTAATCTAGGTCAACCATGCCAATTTCACTCAACAGTCACTACTTTAAGAAGTAGGTACCTTCACAATTTCATAGCTGTGTAACTGCAGCACAGAAGGTAACTCTTCACCTCACAACATGACAAGGACAGTATTAAACATATGAATAGCACGCCTTGCATGACAGATATTGTATAGTAAGAAACACCTCCGCAGTAGCAATTACAGGACTGCAGAGGAACAAGACAAAAGCCCTCTAGACTAATGCAAGCCAATTAGGAAGAAAACAAAAAAGACCCATGTATTATTAGGCTACAACCCTAACATCTCAATCTACTAAGATATTAATGACAGCTGGGGCAGCCCAAGAAGATGGCCTGAAACATTCTACACTAATCCCAGCTCATGCAGTCTCTTAAAACTGTTTTATCAAGACAAAATACAAAGATGGGGCTGGCTCGGGACTTGCCATACAAGCAGCCACCCAGAAGGGCATCTTTTATTTAGCTGGAAGCTGAGATACTAGCAAATCCTACCCCGCGTTAAGCCGCTCCGCTCCCCTCAGTGCAGCAGTAATAATTAGAGTTAGTTCATGCAAACAGTCAAGGCCATGCAATTTTAACTCATATTACAGGTCAATGTTCCTTTTATTTAACTGCATGAAGTACAGTTATTTCTATTGTATATCTGTATAAACAAAGATAGTGGATCACAAGTTACCCATGTACTGGGTGGTTTTTGCTGTTTTGGGGTATTTTGGGGGCAGGGGGCTTGGGGGTTTTGAAAGAACAGAAGGAATCTGAAGTCCCAGAGAATCTATTTTTCCCCTTCCTAATACTTTGATTTTTAAGAAGCCAGAGTCTTTCTCTTCTCTGATTTTTTTTCCCCAAATAACCAGAAGGTCTTTTAATAGTATGCACATAGGAAAAAAGTTTAAGGAAACTGTCTAAAAAAAGTCTTTACACCACAAGGAATGCAAAATGCTGCTTTGGCATAAGATACAAATTGAGTTAGAACTTCATCATTTAAGACCTTCAGAAAGCAGGATCTGTGCTTCACAGCAGATATATTATCCCTTCCTAAAACTTCCCAGATGAGTTCTCATCATTCAGTATCTCACTCAAGACAAAGAACACGCAAGAAACAGGTTTTTTGTGTAGCAGTGTTAGCATTCCAGCAAACATTGGGAAGCAAGTCAATCTGAAAATCACATCCAGCCTCTGAGCAAATCCAATCTGCTTTTATTTAAGGGAAGGCAGCTCACAATGTGTATTAAGTACTGAATACTCAGATGTGCAGGTCATAAGCAGAAAAGGCGTGTCACATCTTTTGAGTACAGGCATCTTCCAAAGCCAAAAATGTTTCTTCCTACATTCCTAGAATAGCTATACTAAAACATACACTCAAAAAGTTGTATCATCAACTCTGAAATAGTTCAATTCCAACAGAGTAATTAACTACCCTAGTCTAAAAAGGGCTATTCAGAGCAAGCTCTTGGTTTCCTAAAGTCTCCTCATGTCTGACAGTAAGATTTACAAAACAGATTGGAACAGAACTGAAACCTATACAACTCCGCTTCTATAGAGTAACAGCACAAGCCCTATGATGGCACAAGCTGTGATCTCTTACTCTGCAAGGAATTAGTCAGGGCAGTCATCTAAAGAATCCAGGGTCAGAATTCCCAGTAAAATAACTTAAGCATATTCAGACACTGGAACACTTAATATTCATATACACATATTGAGATACTTTCCAGCAAGAACAAGTTTCCACTAACACTCAACATTTCAGCTAAAGCGTGGACTTCACAGCAAGCAATTTGAAAAAAACACCAAAGACTACCACAACTACACAACCCACCGAAAACAAACCAAAAAAATAGGGAACAAGCTACTATTCGGTTTAACTACGTGAACCATTTTCATCACACATACAGGAGGCAGAAAACAGAAGACAATGTGGTGCTCACACACCTACATACTTTCTCTAAAGTAGTAACTCCATTCTGAACTGTTAGGTAAGAGGCTATGCGTTGTCTGACATGTATGAACACGAAGATCTGTTTGAAATATAGCTTGATTATCTACAAACATACCTCATGGGCAATCACTCTATAGGTGCTAAGAGGTAAACACAGACAAAAAGGTCCTCTCACACAAGGCTAGACTTAAGTTACATTAGGCTGTACATTAAACATTAGGCCAAAACTGATTAACCAGTTTTGATGCCTTGATCTCCTCAGGAAGAAGGTCCTGCTGAGCTAAGGTATAGGTCAATTCATGAGTACCTCTGGCCTACATGCCTTTAACTCCCGAAACAGACTTGGTTCGGGTGAAGCATTTCAATCTGCTCCCTTGGACCAAGTCTGACATTTAGCTCATAATGAGTTTGTGTCAAAGATGGTGAGATTTAGCAGAGAAACAACTAGCAGCCACTTCATAGTTCAAATAATGCCCAAGAAATTCTAAACTAAGACAGTGGAGAGGTTTTCTAGATGTACACATACTTCCAATTCACATACCTGAATTATGAAGTGACAGCACTGGCAAAAAAAAGAAAAAAGGGAAGCAGAGGCTGCCTTTGCTCTTTAACTTGATCTACAAACTGTCCTAGACCTATAGGACTCATCAAAAGAGGAAATGAGAGGTGTGGAAACAGACTGTTTTAAAAGTGTCATTATAGTGACAAGACAAAAATGTCACCCTAAATATCAATACATTCTGTCCACTAAGACTGAATTTTACTCCATTGAATCACACTGTTACAAATGTACAACAAAAATACTGTGTCCTGCAGTTTACAAGACTTTTTATGAAAGGAGAAAGGCTTGTAACCTGATTCTAACTGAAAACACTATAGAATACCACTATAAATGCATGTGTAAGTAGATTTTTCATGTGCCATTCTCAGCAATGTGTGACCAAATCATAAGCTATGTAATACCAGTCTAACACCTGCCGAGTAATACAAACCATTAGAAGTGCACTAAGCATTTTCATAATAGTGTTATGGATGATCAGTCAAGATAGTAGTTCTTTCAGCAAATTATGTGACACCTAAGTACAATACTCCTCTTGTAGCTGTCCTTGTAATTGCAATACAGACTTTGATAACCAGCAACCTTTTCTGCATATTACATGCATAACAGTCAAATTTTGACTGAACTGTGTTGCCTTAAACACACGTTCTAGAAAGGCTTGCAGTGCTAAAACCTTTGTGCCCGATTTCACTACAACTGGATGCATGGGGAGAATAGGAAGAAAGCACACATGCACGCACACTCAAAAAAAAGTTGTGGGTATGGTAAAACAACATAGTTCTAGTGTTTGCCCTTAATGCAGCACAATAGAACAGAGAGTCCCTGCTTTCCTGCAACTCTTCTCTGCCTTCCAGGTCTTTGACAGGGAATAGCGTCCCATTTTAGCTTCAGTCATTCAGTACTGAGCTCCTCAAGTGTAAGAGAGCTAGAGTTTAGTCCAAACTCTATAATGTTTAAGAGTTTATTTTAAAAACTTTCTGTAAGTCCAAATTAAAAAAAAAAAAGAAAATCAGAAACTGTTAGGGGAACATTCATCCTGCAGAGTAAAACTAAGCCAGGCAGCTACTTATCTTGTTCAGATTGTCCAATGACTGGAAAGCAGCATACACAGCAAAGGGTAAACACCTGCAATCTGTAGAATTATGCTTTAAAAAAAAAGAAACACTACATATCAGTGAAAAACGCTTTTAGAGCAAGAACTGTAACTATTCAGATTTTTGTTAGAGCTCAATTTTTTTTTAGCCCAACTACTTTAGCTTTGATATCTGACAGGCATTCTGCCTTGTCCTGTGGTTGGTAAGTTGAGGTGTATTTCATCCATCTTTTTAACTTTTAAAAGTCAGTACAAGTTACTGACTTTACCATAGACATACACAATATTCCACCCTACTTTATATAGACTAGTTGTTCTACATATAAGAAATGACTACTTATAATACTTATGCCTCCTTGGGTGTATGAAAATAGCTTAGCTTCCCCCCCCCGCCCCCCAAGAACTGCATAGAGGAAGCTAATGACCATGGTTACCACAAAAAAACCCAAAAACTATCCTCAGCAGAGAGACCTTGCCATGCAGCTATACTGTATGTGTAGTATTCAATTTCATAGTTGTAAATACTGCTAAAATGATGAATTTTAAATAGTGCCTGCAAATTCAGGATATAAATCACTGGAGCAGACAGGAGTTTAAACCCGTAACACTGAACTCTTCAGTAAGCTGTCTTCATATTAACTTCCAAGTTCACTATGGCACCTTCAAAAGAGCAATGCCTGTAATACTTCTTGCTTCAGAGCCAAACAGAATGCCACAGCCCTTTCTCAAGGCTGAAGTCCATCACGGAAGATAACGTATTTCTAAAAAAACAGAAATACTGAAAAAACTTGGTTTTCTGTTTTAGGATTCAAACCATTTCAGTCAATCCTCTTTCTCAGAAAGCAGAAACAAACACAACTTCACTCTGGAAGACCATCTTTAGCTTTCTGGCACGTTTTCCACATCAAGTAGGCTTGTTTGGCTTTTTTCAAAAAGTTTCAAAGTTACTCCTTATAGCTGCGTGCAACGTATACATATGCAGTGAAACAAAACAATTCTGTGAAAACACAGCAGACTGAGCATCTGCATTTCTTCAATAACTGCAGCTTGGCCTTGTTACTCATCAAGCAGAGCCAAGTTTTGTGCTCATGAGCCTCTACAAGACCAAGGTGGTATGCCAGAAGACAGGAATGAATTCCTGTCAACTGACACTCAAAATGGTATATAAAAACCAGAGTGAAATCAAATTAAGAGAATTTCATGCTTCTGAGAATGGCACTGTAAAAAAAGTCTTACATAGCATCCTTACAGATTAGTACAGTATTATTAAAACAGGAAAAAACACAAGCTTTGGTAGGAATTTTGTAAGGCTCCTACAGCACAGGAACTAAAAGTAGCAGTAGTTATATTTTAAGCTACAACATGTTGATAGCTTCTATACACTGCTGAAATAGGTAAGTTACTGGAAAAACTAGTAAATACTAACTAATCCAAAGTAGATCCATAGCAATTCACTTCTCTCAGCATTAAAAAAATTGCTTTCAAAATGTCAGTTTAAATGCTTTCGGTTTTAAATTGAAATTGTAATGCATACATTTGAACCAGAATAACTGGCAGAGGATGAAATGACAGAATTCTACATTAAGCATGTTTTTAGCATTGTTAAGACAGTAACACAGCATTCCAGTTTTTAAAATGTCCTTTTGAAGCAGTGGCAGTGATGGGAACAGTTTGCTTCAATACCGTCTGTGTTCAGCCTCAAACCAAGACATGGGCAGTGGTATTTGGCACCCTTATAAAGCATCTACAAACAGCAAGTGCTGTTTCCCATTTACAAGGTTGATGTTGGGGAAGTACAAAAAAATTCAGATGAGCTGTCATTACTGTAGAAATGCATTAGAACTATCAACGAGCTATAGGATTATATTGTGCTCTCCATATGAGAGACAGAATTAACGACTATGAGGCATGACCTTCTCTACTGCTGTTGCTCTTCAGCAAATTATGTCACCCAAATAAGAGGAGACTTTGCCTCCTTATTTAGGTCTGCTCCACTAACCAACTGTCCAGCACTAGAGTGAACATAAGCAGGAACTTGGGTGTGTGCATAAGTAAATATTTTGTCACGGTTAGGTACATTTCACAGAACCGAAACTAATTGTGAGAAGTCATTCAGCACTAATCATAAAACAGTTTAAAAATCCTAGGAGGTTAAACAGAATAAAAGCTGTAAAAAGAGAAAAACGAAGAAATGCAAACACATTTCAACAGGAAAAACACACCAGTGAGAGCAGGTGACTTCTTAATAAAAAGGACTTTTACAGATGCAAGTGTTCTATTTAAAGATACATTGGGGAGCTAACATTTGTCAAAACACTTCTAATAACACTTCAAAAAAGGAAAACCATTACCTTTTGCTTAGGGCTTTAAGCTAGGTCTTACAAGATCCAGGTTCTAGACAGGCTCTGCCAGAGGTTTGTTCTTTGAGACTGGACAGATTCCTGCACTCTGATAAGGTTACAAACTCCCACTTATTTTACCGTTAACCAAGATTTTAAAAAGAAAAACAAACCAACCAACCAAATTTAAGTTCTTGTATTAGAGGCAAGAACACCAGACTTCTGCAATTAAATAAAACAAAAAAGCCTCCTGTAAGTTACACTCTACAAATGCAAACTCCATGAAGGTTTGCTAGTTCACAGTGACACTTTGCCATCAGAATTGCACAAAGACAAAAACTGAGTAACATACTAGTATGATTTCACCCGTATTAACACTTAGAACTTCACTCTTGGCACATTTGAGTTTACGGTAACAGCAAGACTGACCATGGCCCAAGATATCAACAGAGACACCAGGCAAAAAGGTCTTCTCTCCCAAATTAATAAATGTTATACAACTTTACATGGGACACATTGGTTTATGACAAGTAACAGGTAAACCTGCCTTTGAAACATCTTATTTCACTAAGAACATTACCAACTACCTGGGGAGTTCCTGAAAACTGGTGATTACAAAGTGCCACAGGCCGTTTGTAAATTCTCAGATGGGGGATTAGAAGGAACAGCTTAAATATATTTAGCTTCCTGGTTTTGTTTTGCTTGCCTTGTTTGATTTCTTTCACAGTGTCCATCTCTTTCACCATCAAAGTAACATTACTGTAATTGAAGACACATATTTCATCATTGTTCACACTCCAAACTTTTCTATTCAGTTTCAGCCATGATATGCTGAATGTCTTATCTAAGAAACTGAATTCAACTCTACACACTCCATTTAAGATTCCAGATCAGTGCTAAATCAAAAATAATCCTGAATGGCTTAATTTATTTTAAATTCATTCTTAAGCAAAGGTGTCCATAAGTGCTCTGCACCAGTTCAGCTTAAATCACCCAAGTCAAGCTGATGCAACTTTCCAAAACATTCAGTGCTGCACCCAAGAGGCTCAGTATCTTGTCCTCAAGGCAGAAGAGCTGTACAACCCTAGTCCACTTTGCATCAGTAACCACAGACACATAAAAACACTGCAAGGCTTAGTGTGAAGCTTACTGCATTGCACAGCATTCTGGTAAGATTCAGCCTAAGGAAATCTGAATATATAAAGAAAAGGAAACAGAAGATTACAGGAGAGCGCAGCAAGAAATTAACTCTAAAAGCCAGGAATAGTAAGACATTGCTTTGTGCAGCAGTAAAGTTCCCCCTTTGGAAGACTCACAGTTCCACCGATAGCAGCAACTTAGTTTTCGTTTCCTAAGTTCATAAAGAATAAGTGGGATGTCCTTGAAGCTTAAACATGGCAGTTGCAAGTTAGCCTATGTAAACGGGGGAAGGTAAGCGAAAGTAAGACACCTGCTTTTTTGTTCAGGTACCTTCAAGTGAACAGGATGTTGTCCTTCTCTAGAGTTACACGTTTAAGAAAAAGTATTTTACCTGGAAAATTAAAGTATTCAATATTGAATACATGCTTTTTGACTATTAAACTGTCTTGTCAGAGTGAAGGCAATTAAGTTTTCCCGAGTAATCATGCTCAAGAATTATTTTCCTTGAGGATTTAGACCTGAACACTGTTTTATTAAGAACCATTCTGTTTGCAATGACTAACTCAACAGCTTCAGATACTCTGACAAACTATTTTAATTTCTTCATCTGTACAACAGACTAGAGTTCAATATTTTTAACACTATCAGACTGCAAACAAGAGAATTCACACCTGACACCGCATATTTTGAAAGGGACTTAACATACAGTAAGGCAGGAAGCTTTACTCAGCAGCCACAAGACCTCAAGGCACTGTAGTCCCCCTGTATTACAGATACTACATCTATGTTAGCTAGAGAGTAAGTTAATAGGTTTTCCTGAAGCTGATTCAGTTTTAGTATACAGTTTAGTCCTATTAAAGTTTGTAGCAACAGCTATAAAGTAGACTTCCAAAGCCAACCATATTGCTAAGAAATACTTTATTCTTTGTATTACACATACCTCTACGCAAGAGCTATTCTGGGGAAGAGAAACAGTGATAACATTAAGCAAGTGTCCTCATATAGGAGACACTTGTGGTTATTAAAGTTTTGGAGCCTCACTAAAACAGTCGGGTTCAGTATAGTTAAGAAATCTCTTTCAAACAGGTGCAGAATGGACAAGACAGAGCTATCTGTGTGACATGAAAAAAAACTTCCCCATCAGCAGCTCTTAAGGTCTTCAGCATCTGCTGGGACAGTGGTGCCTGGACGACTGACATTCTTAGTGTCTGCAGCATCTTTGGGGACAGTGGTGTCCCTGGTACAAACAATCCTCCCAGCAGACAGAGATCTCTGAAGACAGTGGACCTAGTGTTATATTAATCTTCCCAGCATCTGCTCAAACTACTGATACCATATCCATACTAAATAAAATGTCACAGCATCTGTATTGTCCACTCCCCATAAATAGTATGAAAGAACATTGTAGGCCAACAGCCCATCAAAAGTTTTAAAAAATCCAAAAGATGTATGCAATTTTGTTACAAATATCTGCATCTTCAAAGTCCATTCCTCTACTAGGAGACTTAACTGTGACGAGCCATTTCTCCAATACCTTCTTTTACAGTCCTGGTCCTTAAGAAAAAAAATACTCATTTTTCAAATCCATCACTTGTTTCAATTTTTTTTTTACTTTGTTATTTCTTAAAAATCAGAACACTACTTTCCAGTCTCCATACTTCTATTTGGTATACTAATACACTGTAAATAAAGAATTCCCTGTTTTTAGAACAAAAAAATACTTGAGATGAAGTCTGTTATTCAGCACGCTCAGAGGGAGGAAGGTATGTGTGTGGGGGTTGGTTTTTTTTAATTGGTAAGGAAATATGAAGTTTTTCACAATCCCTCATTCATGATACATTACTTCTGATGTCTATTCAGAACATTAAGTTTTGAATTCAGAAGAAAACTAGTTTATGAAAACAGGATTGTTAAGCCCTATCATTTGCGTCTTAGAAATCGCAAGAAACTTTTATGAATCAGAAAAATAGATGCTGATCAACCATGGCTCAATATTTATAATTTAGGGGTAAAGTCATTCTAGATTCAGATTACCAACCTAGGAGTAGGAAAAAGAAAAAAATCCATCTTTGCTCTCTTCAAGTTCTCATTTCTCTATTTCATAAGTTCACTTCAAGGACAGTAGAGAAATCAGCCTCATTAGGGGCCTTTATCTACATACTATTGTCATCACCTTACAATTTCATCTAAAGTTTCCCCCCCCACTACCACTTTGATTTATCCAAATACCCCTTGTTTCTGCACATACTACACAGGGTACACTTGAATATTTTCTCTGAAGGACAGAGACAAGTATATGTTTCTCTAAAATCAGACATGGATTACGAATTTTTTACTAAAAAGCAATGTAAATCCTAATCAAAAGCAAAAGAAAAAAAACCACCACCGTGGAAGCAAGCACGTTGACCCTTGTAATAAATTAAGCCCTAGATCATTTCAGTTAGGTTAAAATAAAGAATAAGTTATTGGTTTCATAAAGAAAAAGTACCTAAGGCTATACAGTCTCCAAAAACCTGCCTTGTGAAATAGTAATACACATAAGCAACTACATTAAATATAATATAAAAAGCAGTTTGTATTTCAGGCAAACCATTTAATAAATGCAACTTAAAGTGAAGCTTGCCAAAACTCTAAGGCCCACTGTCTTAGAAAAACATCATTCACCTGCTCAGTTTATGCTAATACCTCTATGGAACCATTCATCTATATAACTAACAGCTGTTAAGTTTGAGGATAGATATTTGATTTTCTAAGTTCTTAAAAAACAAATCAAATAAAAATATTAGGAATGGATTAAATTGAACAGCAGCTAGTCTACACTGTATTCCAGGAGTTTTATTATCTTGACAGAAGATCATGCATTCACTACTTTTCACACCGATTTTGATTAAATTTAAGCCACAAACCATGCAATGCTAACCGATAGAAATGTACTCTGCCACTAAGCCAAGAAGTTTAGTTCAGCTGCACTTCAGGAAGTTTAAGAGTGGCTTCAACAGAGCCGACAGACAGCTACAAAAAAAACCCCAAACCAACCCTACAGCTACACACCTCTACAACACCATTATGATCCTCACAGTAATTCCTTTTATCTTCCTGAGCTGAAATCATTTCGAGGGCCCCTCCTGCTCAACTTAACACATGGTACTGCTTTAAGTCATATGCACACATCACCCACATCAAGAACCTAAAATTTTACTAGCAAACAAAGTACGTTCCACGTACTACATATTTGCAAGAGAAGTAAAAGAGAGAGGGGGTTTTGTGCCTTTTTCTTGTGAAGAGCAGGTGCCCTCTCTAATTAGGAGAGGCGTCTTCAAGAGTAAAATTAATTCTATTTTACAGGTAAAACATACATATTGTAGAAACAGAAGAGACCGCAAGCGTAGGATTGCTCTTCCTAGTCTCTGTCCAGTTCACATGTAGAGGTCTTCTGTGAAAGAGGTTCTCTAAGTGCTGATCTGTGGTACGCCATGCTTTCAATCCACCTGTGTCGTTCCCAACTTACCTACTCAGCTGTATAGGCACAAGCTCACACTGCTGGCAGTTCCTCCTCTAAAGGCAGCTGGAAGTCTTTTTTAGGGCCTCAGGGCTCTTAGGTTTGGGCTTTGCAGTTCCTTACGGCCAGACACTCCCAGCACTGAGGCGGCAGGACGCAGAAGCAGCTAGAAAGTTTGCCAATCTCTACCTTCCCCTGCAATTTGCTCCTCTCTCCGCCTCCGACTCTTCTCCTTCCCTGGCCAAAGGGACTGGCTTTAAGGGCGTCAGCGGAGGCGACACTTCTCGGGGAGGTTTCCTGCCCGCAGCGCTACCTCAGCAGTGCCGCAGCTGGAGGCGCTCCCCCGCT
>NW_009630560.1:0-24943 GCF_000690535.1 Cariama cristata
ATGGGAACAAGGGTTGTGGTCAGTCCATAACTGCTCCTATCTGCTGCTCCTTCCTCCCCATGCATTTCTCTTGCTCTATCATGGGCTCTCCATAGGCTGCAGTCCTTCAGGAAATATCCTGCTGCTCCAGTGCGGTGTCCTCCTGTCGTGGTTTAACCCCAGCTGCCAAGTACCATGTAGTCCAGTGGGATGGGGAGGAGAGTTGGAAAAAAGGTAAAACCCATGGGCTGAGATAAGAACAGTTTAATAATTGAAATAAAATATTACAATAACAACAATTGTAATGAAAAGGGAGATAACAAAAAGAGAGAAATAAAAGCCAAGACAGACAAGTGATGCACAATACAATTGCTCACCACCCACTGACCGATGCCCAGAGAGTCCCTGAGCAGCGACCAGCCCCTCCCAGCATACTCCCCTCAGTTTATATACTGGACCTGATGTTCTATGGTATGGAATATCCCTTTGGCTAGTTCGGGTCAGCTGTCCCGGCTATGCTCCCTCCCAGCTTCTTGTGCACCTCCTCGCTGGCAGAGCATGGGAAACTGAAAAGTCCTTGACTTAGAGTGAGAACTAATTAGCAACAACTAAAACATCAGTGTATTATGAACATATTCTCATACTACATCCAAAACACAGCACTGTACCAGCTACTAGGAAGAAAATTAACTCTATTCTAGGACACTTTCACCATGACACCTTCGGTGTCATGGAGCACCTCTTCCTCCTTCTGTGATTTTGGTGTTCCCTCTGTTGTTTCTCTCTTTTTTCCCTCCTCTGTCTGTGTGGCATTTTTTGCCCTTTCTTAAATACGTTTTCACTGAGGCACCACCATCTTGGCTGCTGGGCTCAACCGTGCCCTGCAGTGGGTCCATTGGAGCCGGCTGGAACCGACTGTGTCTGGCACGGGGAAGCCTGAGCCTCTCCTCACAGAGGGGCTGCCCCTGCAGCTGCTGCTGCCCGCACCTGAGCACTTACAGACAGTACAACTGCAATATTGATTTTTGCACACTTAATCTTGAAATGATTGACGCACACTGGACGTTTTTGTGTTGAGTTAGGAGATCAGGTTTCCTATCAAACGTCATCTAAATGGAGTTTGGAAAACAAAGGATTATTAGAAACCAGCAAGGAAACCATTTAAATTAGGCAAAGGTGAAAGATGAACAACAGGGATGGGCTTCAAGTACCTAAGCAGCAGGTCTGTCCTGGGGCAAATGACCAGCTCTGGTCAGGGTTCAACTTTTTTTTATAGCAGTTTTGAAAAAAGCTAAGTTGAATATTTTTAAAATATTTGAGCTTTCAGGAGATTGGTGCCAAGTCTCTATCTCTGGTTCTTGTTTCATAAGTTTGATACCAAAGGTAGTAACCAAATGCTCAAATACTCTTGAAGACATGAGTCACAATTTATAATCTCAAGAAAGACATCAAAATTATGAATGGTGATTTTTTTAAGCAGGAAAATGCAATACAAATACTAAGGGCAAGATGCTTCAACTGACCCAGAGATATTTTATTTTGTAGGAACAAAACCCTAAACATAGATCCTCTTAATCCAATCCAGCATCTTTAACATTGGAGCTGTTTGGAAAGCCTCATGTTTCTCCATCAATTATGTTTCCTTCCTTTTTCCTGTTTATCTTAGTCACTGGTATTTGAATGTATTCCCTTTTCATATTTTTATTGAAATACTATCCAACATAAAAATGTGATTTTGTGGTTGTGTCCTTTATGAAATTACTTGTTATCAATTGATAATGTCAGATTTTGTCTGTTGCTTGGTTGTAGCACATAGAATTTAGAACAACGTTCACATTCTAATTCTACTTAAGCTTCATAGAAATAGAGTATACCAATGATTTTCTTTAGAAGTACATATGTATATACATATTTACTATTTTGTCCCTTCACACGTATGCAAATTTATTTTTTACATTTTCAATTTTATTTGTTCGGTTGAGAGTTTTTAATAACATCTAGCTTTATTTTTTAAAAGTGTTTTTTATTTATTTAGTTAGTTCATTTAGTTCCACCCTTTTTGCAATAGTTGGATTCATTTAGTAATGGATTTACATAAATTGGATTATTGTTTTAGCAGTACTTTTCCGGCTATTCTCTTTCTCATTTTGAATGGGAAACACAGGGAGCTGGCCAATCTAGATGTTGGCATATGTGCAGGGGAATGTTTTGTTTTCAGGTCATTTAATGAGACAAAGCTGGAATGAAACTTGTGTTATTTAGATCAATATTATGCCTGTGGTAAATAGCAGTTGCTTTAGTTTAATATGTCCCTTATGACTATTATGCATTATTACAAAGTGAATATCAAAAAATTTAGCTTGCTGAACCTTCATTTTCAAGAAAATAACAAAATTTAAACCAAATTAGTGTGTGCACAAGAAAGGTTCTCAAAATTGTCTTGTAGTTAGTCACTCATAGGAATATATTAGCTGTGTACTGGCCTCAGAGGGGCATAGGTTAATAATTCCACAAAGTCCTTAATAGCAGTTCAGTGTTTGGCACAAGAGAATTAGCAGTGTATTACATTCATATAACTACCTACGAAACTTGATTGCGTGGCTGATTGCAGCCTCCTCCAGGAGTTCTGCTTCTTTGCCTTTCATGCATCATATAATAAACTGTCTGTGGCATTTTCTCTTAGCAGAATCATTAAAGCTTATTACTAATTCAGTGCCCTGGTCTGATCTTTTGTACTTTAGCACACAAATTCATATTTCCTACATGGGGGTCCCATGCAGCTCAGTGAATATGCAATTCAATTCAATATGCATCATATTCTCTCTTTTTCAGGCAAGATTTAACTTGGTATTTTACATCCAGCCTGTAAAATAGGAGTCTCTGCAGAGACTTACTTCTATATATGTGGCTAGGCTAGCCTTAAAAAGGGCTAGAACAGATACAAGTTAGGCAAATATATGTGACTCTTAGAAGAGGTCAATGAAAAATCATGAAACTTTACAGTAAACCCAATATTTTTCCTGCAGTCCAAGGTAAACACATATACAGCTAGGATGTATTACTCTTTAGAGCCAAGTGATAGGAAACATGGCAGTTGCTGCGTTTCAGGGTGGGGACTTGATAAGCCTATTTTCTCTTGATATTCTATGGTCAGGCTCCCAGATACTTAGGCCACGTTTCTATTTTGCATGTTTACTGCACATCTACATCTTTTAGTGTGTACACCCCACCGTGCACTTTTCTTCATCCATCACCCACACAAACAAGACTTTTGGACTAGTTGACTGTTCACTGATATACAGCTAGCGTGACTATCATCTGCTGTAAAGTCTGCCATTCAGTTTTAGTAATAAGAAACATTTTCTCTGTACTACATAGCTCTTTTTTTTTCTCTAAATTTTGTAATGAGCAACAAATTCTACATAGAAAATGAACATAACATAGTATGGTATGCATTAATTTGGCCATGTAAGGGTACTTCAGATGAAGCAGACATGGTGAATTAGCTTACTAAGTCCTAATACCTGACATGGAAAGGCAAACCAGTCACTCCGTCTAACTTAGGCTTTTAAGTTGTAACATATGTACCAATCTAGAGAGTGTGAATAATGCGTGGAGAGATTCACAGCCAATTTTTTATTTGTGCAGTTTCCACAATTAAGCACGGACTTTTAAAAAGTATTCAGTAATCACTATCTTATCTCTTGTGGTCAAAATTGTAAAAGATATTAGCATCCCACATTCTGGGTTATTCTGAAAGTTGGGCTTTTAGTTGTTATCTTTAGTGGGAGATAAAGTATGACAATCCCAGCCTGTCTCGAAAAGTACTTAGTGCGCGTATGCTGGGACCTGAAGGAAACCCTTGTTCAGTGCAGTCAGAGAAGTCTAACCGCTGACCAAATGTAGGCATTTATTTGAATTACATACACACATTTATACACACATTGTATTCATATATGTGTATATACATGTGTATACACATGCTTTCTTATTTCCACATATGTGTAAATCTGGAAGGATATTTAAACATCTAAATCTTACTGAAATTAAAGAAAGCTAAATATCCAATTGGATACTGAACTAAATATCTTTATAGGCAACAGCCCTTACAGCAGCTATCAAATATCTACTATACTGAGCAGAACAGAATGCCATGCCATCTCCACTGTTAACTGATATTTCTATTTTTCTAATTTGAAACTTGATTAACTTCTTAATAACTAATATTGGGGTAAAATGAAATGTCTTTTGACTTGGTAGATGAACTTCAGCTGAATCTTTCATTATTGGTTGAATTCATTGAATTGAGAAGGATTTGTTCATTGTGAAGGTCACAGACTAAATGATGTAAGACTTTTTTTCAAGTCATCCATATAATTGCAATGCACTGATAATTTTCATACTTCAGTAAAAACTAGGGAACTGGCTCAATATTATTAAATAAATGAAGTATTAATATGCTGTAATTGTGATTTTTAAAGCTGAAATAACACTTCAAAATTTCATGGCAATCTAACAAGATAAGAAAGTATGACTGAAACAATTATATTTCCCATCAGAGCAGGTTTTTTCATGACTTTTTTGCTTGAGGGTTTCTCTGTTCTTGTGCCTTATTGATGATTCAGTTCTTCTTTTAGTAATCCATTTGAACTAAGAAAAACACTGTACTTGGCATACATAGTTACAGTTATGTAAAGAGAGAAAATATGTTTCATACTGTATACTTTTTGCCCACAATATTTTTAATGACTATAAACAAATACTTTTAAATCAATATTTTATGAATGCCATGGATATTTTGCCTGATACTGAAATTCAGCCGTTCTTTTACTTGTCAAAAAATCAATGCTTTCACATGTCTGTTTCCGTAACAGACCTTACAGTATGTCTTCAACTAGAGAGTAAAAGGAAAATTGACTTAGGATAATATTAATAACTTATTAGGTATTTTGTAAATGTAACTAATTTTATAAAACCCTTTTGCAATGGGAAGAATGACAAACATATTTAAGACTAACTCACAAGTTATCAGGCTTAGAATTTTTTCATGGAAATTTTTAAAATCTTGTCTCTGTTCTTACTATATTTCACTCCCAATATACCTTGACCTATAAATAAATTTATACCTTAATTTAAGACCTGTGGAAGTTATTTAAGGTTCTTTTCTGACAGTTTTGACACTGCTGATGTTTTATAAATGTGCTGATTATTAACTGTTGCTTTTGATCAAACTCTTTTCTTAGAAAGGCAATTATTCTGCCTTTCGCTATAAGGAAAAAAGGGACACATGTCGAAAATATTCTTCCTTAACTGTAGAAACTACAAAAAAGTGTAGATTTTAAAAAATATTGTAGTCAAAATCATGCAATAAATGGATATTGAGACAGAACAAAATGGAGCAGCTGTATGGTCTAAAATTATTAAACTCGTAAAGATGAATATCATTAACTCATTAGCTCAGTCTAGCACAAAGTAACTCTGTGAATTCAATAAAAAATTCTTATTTAATGACAGATTCACTGCATCTTTTTGAATAAATAAGAAAGCAAATAAAGGGCCTTAAGCTCATGCTGTAGTAAATGATTAATTTACAAAGCCTATTTTGCCTTAACTGTCTTATAGCCTGATACAGTCAAGAACATTTTTAACTGATGAGATCTGCATTCAGTCACTGGTCTTGCAGAGATAAGATAGCCCATGTAATTTTGATTAGAATTAAATTTACTTGAAACACGTTCTTTCTATTAGAAAACTATACTTTCTACTATAAGAAGTAGAATTTTGCCATAATTATATTATCCATGCAAAGGGTGTTTTTCTCTCAATATTTTCTATCAGTAGTTATTATTTCTTTAATTGCAGGCACTTTCTCTATGACTTTTTTTTTCTTTGCTTTTTTGGTCAAACCTGATGTATTTTTAATTTACTCCACTACTGCATTACTGGACCAAATACATGAAATACTATTCCAAATTTTCACACAGAAATAAGACTTCAGTAATTCTTTCCATTCAGAAAATGATCGTTTTTTTCACCTTTTGCCAGTTCATTGGCATAACCAAGGCAGCATGGATAGATATCTTTCCTCTCCTACAGTCTGATCCCTAGATCAGGTATGGACTGATAGAGCAATACAGAAGTCCAGCACTGATCAAAATTATAACCTTCCCATCACTTCTACTAGGCAGATATTGTTTGTGCCAGAGTAATTCTCTGTTAGTCTTTCAGGCACACTGAAAGGGCAGAAAAGGGTACAAAAGGGCCTAAGCAAAAGGCAGGATATGGTCTTTGATATTCACAGTAAAAGAATTTTGAAAGGCAAAACCTTGTTAAGAAATGCAGCAAAGACATGATTCAACTGTTTTCACAAGCCATACTACCTCACATCAAAGGCAGTCTGGTCTTTTGAGGTTGGCTTGTCAAACTGAATTTAAAAATGGCTTTTCTGATTAGTTTTCAAAGGTTTGTAATGATAGAACTGAGATACATGCTTTTGATCCAGCTGATCGTGATTTCTCCTAATGTCTTCTACTTTGAAACATCTACTACATTTTCTAGCCATTTTACATATATATACATATATATACACACACACAAATGTTTAGGAATCTCTATCCATCTTAATACAAAAAGAAGTGACCAAGCCCTGAAAAGTAAAATTTCCAGCTCAAAGGAGACTGCGTTTGGTCTAAATTCATGTCTACGCACGGTGTCTGGATAAGCTGAAATATAGACCATTGGGGAATAGAAATCTATAACATCTCCACAGGCAAAACTTTCATGGTGATAAGAGGTGATAAAAGTTCTCAGTACTGGATGCTTTCTTTCCCTTGTCAATCTTCCCCTCTAAACAGTGATAATTATAATAGAAATCCAAACTGTTTTGATGGGATACACAATGAGGTGCAATTCAGTTAACAGAATATTCCCAACTCAGAAATGAATAAAGACATGACTATTATGTGATCATGATTATGATTTTTTCTCAAGCTTTCTTTTCAATGACACAATGTTGAAAATAAATGTCTTACAATATTGTAGGTACTCAAAAGCTATTAAGAGATGTGACATCTACAAGAAGTCTACAGACACCAGTAATCTGGGAGAAATAAAAAAAAATGAGCTATGTGTCTGATGCTAGTTGAAGTAGTACATCATAAGGCAAGGTAAAATTACTAAGATAATATTGTAAATTAACAATGTGGAAATAACAAACAAAGCAAAATTTGAGGAACTTGAATTTGCTAAATCCAGGCTCACTAGATTATCTTTCCTGTCTGAATTCTAAAAGTACTTACACATGAAAATGGATGTGGATTTCCACAGGAATTACTGGGAGATGGCATGGGAACAGTTAGGTGTGTAAGCAACGGCAGAACCCCAATGTTGGTGTGCCAGGTTTTCAGGCTTTTTTAGAGAAAGACATTATACTTTCCCCTATAGAAATTTTTACTATAAACTGTTATCAAGAAAGACAAAACAGCAAAAATTGATTCATTCTAAGTCATCGAAAAAGGTAGGACCCTGAGCACTAAGAAGGAAGTAAGACTACTAAATATCTTTAGATATAAGTATTTCAAAAGTTTCAGTTAGCTATACAGTATCCTGAATATTCAGCACTGGTTACAGAGTTGTTCTGCAGTCATTTGGGGCCTTTGTGACTATGGATTAGGAAACTTGGTTGAAGAGTGGAAGCAATCCCTGACTGCGGTGTTCGGGCTCAGCCACAACCGGAGCTTTAAAACAGTTACTCAATTTCCAACTTTTATTTGTCTGAACTAGTCCTTTGTGAAATAATCTTTTATTGTTAGTCTTCTGAACTATTCCTTACTCAGATAAAAACACAATCAAACTCTGAAATGATGGTTCCAAAATCAGATTTTGGAAATTAATTTTGTTTTGTTCTGAATACCATGGAGTGTGTTAACAAAAACTAGGTGGTTCCAGTCACTGGATGAAACTTTTGTCAGTCACTGATGAACAGGTTTCCTGTCTCTTTATCCACAAGTCAGGAATACCTTTAGCTATATTTTGCTAGCTGTCTTAATTGAAATAGAGGAATGGAAAATTGCGCTCCACTTTCAGTGTGGAAATATCAGTTTATAGTTTTATTTCAGTTGAAAGACAATGGAATAGATGAGAACTTTTCATGCCAGAAGAAATAAACAAAGTGGCAGGTATTTAGACTAGGGGAACGCATTATTCACACTGAACTCTGCAGAAGTGTTGGTACTTTCCATTTTTTTTAAATTGTATGAGGTGTTTAGGTGTCCAAATATTCACTTCGAAATCTGTTTGGAAGTCTCAGGCTTGTTAACCATAGTCTTCATTTTTAGGGATCAATTCACTTACCTACTTGTAATTGTCTACTGCCATTTGAAATGCCTCAGGGTAACCTACTTGACCTCCAGCAATCATGCATGTTTCTCCTGTGTAGTCTTGGCCGTATCTGCCAGCCTGCAGGAAATGTCATTGTACCCTAGATGTCACAAAAATAACATTTGGTCACTGCCTGTGGGCAGCTGAACCAAGTTTCGTCTTTTAAAATAAAGATAATATCCTTGCAGACACCTACATATAAATGTTTATATTTAAATTTATGTTAACGTAAATATATTTGGATCACATGTTTAAGTATTTTTAGTGCTGTTCTGCAGTCCTTATTCTCTGCTGAAGAAAAAAAGTGTGGTTGTGGCTCGTGAACCAAATTTTTCTTTAGGCTCAGCTGACTACCCTGAGCATAACAGAAATTTAGACACTGTAGACACCCACAGGTTAACACTTACATGTAGATGTCTTAATCATGAATTGGATCCCACCTGGAGATATCTGATAATCATATAGATAGGTAAATGTCTAATGAGTGGGTCTACAGAAATAGTTGCGAAAAAGTGTATTTGCTTCAACACCTCTCATAGAGGAGTATGGATTCTCCTGGCTATGTTAGTCAGAGCACAAGTATGTCTGTCAGGCAGTATGAAAATATTCTATGGCTTCAGTGACATATTTAGTGGTAGTACGATACTTCCTTATTCATCAGCATCTATGCCAATGAAACGTAATGGTAAATGCACATTTAAGTAGCTCTGAATTCATGGAGTGCTTAGGACAGTAAAAGCTTCCAAATGAATAATTGCTTGACACAGACAGCTTTTGCATCCTAAATTGCTCAGTGGTTGGACTTTAAAATAGCCTGTGTTTCTATTAGTTAATCTCCAGGCACTGTAGAAAAGGCAACAGACTGCAAATGGATTCGTAGAAGAAATGAATGAAGCATGGTAATAGTGGGGAAGAACAATCAGAACTGTTTCCTCCTGGGAACCATTATAAAGGCAGGAAGAAAACAAGTTTCTTGCCTGCAGATAGTTACAAACACAACATATTTTTTGTTAAAACACGTTTTTGTCATTTCAAATTTAAAATATTTTCAGAAGTTTTCCACACTTCCCTACAGAACTCAATCCTTATAATATATTCTGATGAAGAACATCAACATACAGTGCCTGGGGATATCATTTTCTTACTTGCTGAGTAGACACGTTAATATTACTGTGGGCAAGACCTTTCTTCAATATAACCAAGATCCTTGAAACTAAGATAGTACTTTTTAAAAAAATCCATGTTTAAAACATAATGTGATATTCTTTTCTGCAATGCACTATATATTTGATCTCTATTATATTGTAAGTGTAACATTCATTCTGGATATGCGCGTCCCATTGATAGTTTTGTATGTGGAATAGGCTGAATACTAGATCAAAGACTGACTACAGTTTTCCATATGGTATGTAGTTTAGCATACAAAGTTTATGCACTACTATTATTTTTTTTCCTTTCTTTTTTTTTTTTTCCCTGGGAAGGGAGAATTAGAACCCTGTGTATCTATTCAGTATTAAAGATTTATACAAAAATTGTACAAGAAAAATACAGGACAGCAGTTGTCAGACTAATTCCCACTACTTTGATGCATCATAAAAACATAAAAACACAGAGAAACTGTAATAAATGGATTGCATATTTCCTGTTTGTCTGGATTACCAATTATAAATTAGCACTTTCAGTTCCACCTCACAGGTGATGAGCAGTTAGGCAGCAACACTGCTTGTATGATTTATAAATCCATAGAGACAAATCCTTATGTCACTTATAGCACTCTTGGCAGTATATGCTGTAATTGAAGAATGAAAATATCTATTACCAGAAAGAAAATACCTTCCTTTCTATTCAGGTGGGCAAAACACTAAGTAGTATGTGAATTTGGTAATAATATTAAGATCATCTATGTTTGCTGACCGTATGAAAATTGTATGATTTTGAGAGATTATATTTTTTTTTTCCTGTTTGCTGATGTCAGATAAAGAAACCAGAGGCTCCTAGTTTTTATTTCTACAGTTTTGAGCTCTTGTTTTATTAACATTTTTATTTGTGTGGACTTTCTTAGGTTATATTCAGTTGGAGGCCGGGATGGAAGTTCATGTTTGAGTTCAATGGAATATTATGATCCTCACACAAATAAGTGGAATATGTGTGCTCCTATGTGTAAGAGAAGAGGAGGTGTAGGAGTGGCTACATGTGATGGCTTTCTTTATGCAGTTGGAGGCCATGATGCTCCTGCTTCTAACCATTGTTCCCGACTGCTGGACTATGTAGAAAGGTATCCAATTATACATGCATTTTTTGAATACAAAATAATGTCCAGTGGCATCATTTTCTTAGCTAAGTGATGGTAAAATTAAACAGAAGTTTTTACCCCAAAACATGCTGAATTATTATTTACTTGAAAAATTGCATGGAGATTTGTAGCAGACAATTTCTTTGAAGATGGTAAATTTTTTGAAGATGGTTTTTTTTGCCTTTTTTTTTTTTTTTTTTTTAGTACTATTATATATTGTCATGGACACAAAAATCCACTCTTTAAACATCTCATTTAAGAAATCTTTGTTTTTAAGGCACAATATTACACATTGCAGAGTCATAAACTAAACTTTGCAGAGACAAAAATTCAGCCTTGAAATAATTTTATTTCACCAAATTGTGTTTAGAAGCATTTTGTAACTCTAAAAACATAACTGAGCAAAAAAGAAATATAGAACGGCTTAAGTGATGTATATTTATGGTACATGACATTGCTTCCTTTCGCACCACTGCCTCTTTCTGATATGTTGATATAAACCTTAAACACTGTTTTTACAGTACCCTGAATTTTGCAAGTGGATATTCTGCAAATTCAAGAATATCTGGTAGGGCAGTAAGGCACAGTTGGAGTGATTATAGCATTCAGTTTGAAGGTACTCTTCAAATGTTTCATGAAGGTTTGATTTTTTTCTGTTTCTACGTGCTTTAAATAGAATAAGGAAAATACACACTACAAATATGTAAAGGTTGCAAAAGTTAAAATAGATATGTACCAGTAGTTGGTTGTGGGTCGATTACCCACAACAAGTAATCCAAAAATTAAAACTTACTTCTTGTGTTATCCATATGATTTTGCTCAGTCTTGGACTCATTCCCATCTCTACTGTATGTAAGCAAATCTCACAGACTGCCAAATACTTTACTTCTTGTCTCCAACAGATGGAAGGTTCATCAGAGAAATCCCATGATGCCTGTACTTACAGGGCCTATCCTCCTGGGCTTCTATTTATAAGGAACAATAACCAGAATTCTCGATGAAATGAATTTATATAAAGAGTACTAATGGCAATATTAATAAGTATGACATCTTTCCAACTACTTCTGCTTATTGTTACTTAAAAGGGCGCTTTTCTTTAATTTTTCAGTCTCTGAGAAGAAAACTCTTCTGGTGTTGAAGACAAACCACATCCCATGATATTTGTCTTTCTCAGGGGAGATTCTAACAAGGAACTAAACCACATATCCTTTAGTTATTTTATGTACTGTTGTCTGAATGATATTATACAATGTTCCTCGTCTAGGTGTTTTTGCAGTGGTAGCAAAAAATGTGGATAATGTACTTCATGGGCGGTTAGCTTCCAGACTAAAAGTTGGGACTAACAAATCAGAACTTGTAAGGCTATTAGTTTACATAGATGTATATTAACCTGTGGACTCCACTAAAACATGAAAAAACTCTCATAGCCCTCCCAGTGATTGATAAGTTTATAAAGTGGCTGGGATGTGATTTAGTGTGTCTATTTTTACATTCAAAAATAATGCACCATCTTCAAAATAGAAAAAATCTCAATAATTTAGGAAACAAAAGACTAGTAAGTGATAATGTGGTCTATTACAGTAAGTTATTTTATATCTCTTGGAAAGTTTTACTTTCTGTAAATACCTAGGGCATATTTTTTAACTAAGTCTCTTTTCTTCTTCAGGAATGAGTCTACTTCAGTCGTTTTGTCATTCTGATACAGCCTGATAGCATGTGCCTTATTCAAATACCAATTTACTCCTGGAAGACTGCCAAATTAGACATAATGTTTTAAAATTTATTTTTGAGATTATGTAAATCTAGTGAGAGCAGATATGTGTTTTTAATGTTACTGCTAAAATCCTGCTCAATAGTAATTAGGACTCCCAGTTTGTTCTCTTTGAAGATTGATGCAATTGTAAAGGATTTCCTATGTATTCAAGCATTCTAAAATAAAATAATACTTATGTTTGTTTACTCTTCACAAGCTGTTAAAGTACAGTGTTGTATTCCTTTTTAAAGGTAAAATAACTAGTTCTTTTTTAAGAATTATAAAATTTTGGAGATATTTTGGTAGATTTTATAAAGTAGCTTGCTTTTCCAAATGTCACTCAAAACTTGACAGCTATTAAAAATATAAGCAAGTGATCTGTAGTTTTTCCCCTTCATCTCACCTTGTTGAAATAGATTTTTTTCCACATTCAGGAACTTTTATCATAACCCTTCTTACCCTAGGGCATACCTAGTTATTATAAAGATGAAATGTACAGTTGTTTTTAGCAGAAGAAGGTATATAAGAAATATCAGACATTTTCCTGGCAATTACAGAAGACAAGTTCTTGTGCAGTTCTATTTGTTGACAGAATTGAGTTATAAGAATTCTGTTTAGCCTTGTATACCTGTTTATTAAAAAAAAATAAAGTCCAAAGATGTCAGTCATGTTTAGTTTCCCTGCTTTTGCACTTCCTCACCTTGGACCTTGTATTTCAAGAGTAGTGTGTCAAAGAGTCTGTTAAAATGTATTGCCTTTAAGCAGGTGTAGAAACAACGCACGCTGGTGCATTTCACTGGTTGGGAAACTCTTCCAGCTAGAGGCATGTGATGCTGTTGTTGAAAAAATCACACAGTCTGAAAAAATCCATTCAAAATAAAATTTTTTTTTGGCTTGTTACGCATGCATTTCCCTTCCACATATTCAAGAATTGTTTTTCCTCTCAAGTTTTAAAAGACATTTATCACATATCTAGATATTGAATTCAACATTTCTTAAGGAAAGACAGCAAAATGAAAGAATGTGAATAAATAAAATAAAGAAAATTTTAAAAAAGGAAGTAAAATGAACAACACATTCAGTTTAATGGCATTTTAGACACTGGAAGTTGAACACAAAATTTTAACATCTTTTTTTCTGATAAGTCCCCATAAAGCCAGAAGGATTAGCAGCCAGTAGATGAGTAGAATTTTTTTCACAAAATGTATTTAGCTGTCAAGAACAGTTTAATCAAAGTGAAAGACAATTCTGTTATTGTCCAATTTGAAGGTCATAGTTATGAACCAAAAGGCAGTTGCAAGCAAAGCACTGTAACATTTTATTGCAATATTTATATTTAAAAAGTTACAAATTTCCATTGTTCAAATATAATGTGGGACTTCAAGCAGTATTCCTACTAATTGCTTACTTAAAATATGAATGACTGAAATAGTTACATGTGCTCTTATAGTCAATCTTTGTAGTAAAAGTGTATAATTTTCGTCTTTGTAAAGTACATGTATATACAACTTTCTGTAGGATTATCAACTTCTAGTTAATAAAGTTCAGACTACAAGAAAACTTGTTGAAAGAACTTGACTCCCCCCTGCCCCCAAATGAACTTATAGCTATTACTGTCTCTTAAAGATGTAGGAGAAAGTGGTTTGATGCCTAATTTTATGTAATAATATAGTAGTTAGAAGGCTTGTAAATAACTAAAATTTTTAGCCATTATAGAATCATAGAATTGTAGAATGGTTTGACTGGAAGGGACCTTAAAGACCATCTAATTCCAACCCCCTGCCTCCCTTAAAGCCCATCTATTCCCACCCCCCTGCCAGGGGCAGGGACACCTTCCACTAGACCAGATTGCTCAAAGTCCCATCCAACCTGGCCTTGAACACTTCCAGGGATGGGGCATCCACAACTTCTCTGCACAACCTGTTCCGGTGCCTCACCACTCTCACCATGAAGAATTTCTTCCTAATATCTAAGCTAAATATTCCGTCTTCCAGTTTAAAGCTATTAGAGTTCCTTTATAATTAATTTAGAGAAATTATCATGCCCAAAGTGTGATCTACCTTACACTTAAGCAAATTACTAAAGTCATCCTTAAACTGTTTATTTTCTCCACTGATTATCAAGTGAATCTAGTACATAGTAGAGATTCTTAAGGACACATGAAATTAATTTTATCATACTGTGATACAGTATTCTATTTTAGTAATATTTCTTATCTAAGAATGAGGTATGTAGTTTAACCTAATACTGCAGACATCTTTAGTAACAAACTGAGAGGCACTATCGAAAGGTGATTCATTTCTCTTTTACAGATGTCTAAAATAAGTACAATGGAATGGCTTCTGAAATTAACTATTTTTTACATTGTTAATATCTAAATTAATGGCTTAGGCTAAATGTTTAATTGTTAAATGAATGTCATTATACAAAAGCAATTTTTCCCTTAGTTTTAAAAATTCTATGGTGATTATGTCTGAATAACAGTACTACTCTCTTCACTTGAGCAAATACCAGGAGGAGATTAACTCTAATGCAGTTAAGCATATCCCCTGAATTCTTAGGGAGATTTTCTGGCTGTGAACATTGTATAGTATAATTTTAGAAATTAAAATATAGCATATAATTTTAAAAAGAATGTTTTTAATATGCTACAAGAAATGTCCTATTTAAAATATATACATAAAAATATACGTACATCCAGATATTGCTCTTATATCCTTCTCAAATCTCTTTTTTATGACATCTTACCCCACAAATACTTTAGTCTGTTCCAAAAAGTTAGCTAAGTAAAAGTTCCCAATCAACATTTAGAGGTTTGAATTGGAAACATAATAAATCTGTGTGTTTTCTTTTTGCCATTAGGAAGAATATTTTTGGATAGGATACTAAAAGATTTTTTTTTTCCAGAAAAAAAGGACTATATTCAAGTGAAGATCAGCATGAATCAACACTTATCTGCTCCCTGGACATTCAGCTTCCTTTCTCTTTCCTCAGGTATGATCCAAAAACTGATACGTGGACAATGGTGGCTCCACTGAGTATGCCTCGAGATGCTGTTGGTGTCTGTCTCCTTGGTGACAAATTATATGCAGTAGGTGGCTATGACGGTCAAACATACCTGAACAATATGGAAGCATATGACCCTCAAACTAATGAATGGACACAGGTAATCATAAAGGCTTTGTTTTTTTCATCTGTAACATATTTTGATAGTTGTACACAAAAACATTAATTTTCTGAAAAAAAGTGTAGGATCTGAGGTTGGCATAGCTGTAAAATTAGTCCTAGTATTTTATCAAGTATTATGTTCGGAGTTTCCTCTGAAGACAGAAAAGATAGAAGTAGATCCTAAGAAACTGGAAAAAGACAAAGTAAGCAGTCATTAGAAATATTATCTTGTTACCTTTCAGACAAAATTCTTGTTCTGATCAATTTCTTTAGCAAATAATTTTTTTCATCTTTCTTAGAATCATAGAATCATAGAATCATTCGGGCTGGAAGGGACCTTTAGAGGTCATCTAGTCCAACCCCCCTGCGGTGAGCAGGGACTTCTCCAACTAGATAAGGTTGCTCAGAACCCCATCCAGCCTGACCTTGAATGCCTCTTCATGCAGAATAAATGTAATTAAAAGTATCAAAATGGATCTGGAGCTTTAACTGGTAACAAGCATGTCCTGAAGATCCTTCATACAAAAATTTGTGTTTTATGTAGCAAGCCAAGTGTTCATTTATTTCATTCTTCAATTCCATTTTTTTCTGTTTGTTGGATATTTTGAAATGTTGAACTGTATATATGTTCTTAATGTTGAACCATATAAGAATTAATAGGTATAATAGAAATAGTGGTATAATGCAAGAAGCTGGGAACTAGTAATTTGGTTGTAGAAGGAATGTTTTTTATTATGTCACAGTAGTGCTTGGATAGATTCGCATTCATAGCAAAGACTTAAAAAGAAACAAAGGATTATTTCAACACTATTATTAATTAATTCAGTTTTAAAATTTTATGAAAAAATAATTTGTTCCACCACTGTAGATGTTTGCATCTGAATTTGTCACCCTAAATTCCCTTTAAAGCTTGGATAGATTCGCATTCATAGCAAAGACTTAAAAAGAAACAAAGGATTATTTCAACACTGTTATTAATTCAGTTTTAGAATTTTGTGAAAAAATAATTTGTTCCACCACTGTAGATGTTTACATCTGAATTTGTCACCCTAAATTCCCTTTAAAGTTAGTGAAGAAAAGTACATACTTTGAAAGTATGATCTTATCCTAAAATAAGCATTTAAAATAGACCAGATGTATTACACTCAAAAATGCCTATTTCTTTTTATGATTGTAAAGGGAGGCTTCTGTTGTCAAGCTTAAATGTAGACATACATGTTGTAAAGTTAATGCAGAAGCCCATGTGTTTTAATCTACTATTAATTAAATGACAAAAGACTATTTTTAGGATGTTCTGCAGGAAATAAGAAATCAATTTGGAAAAATTCTTTTCTCAAATCCACCAGTCCACATAAAAAAAAAAAAAAAAAAAAAGAATAACCATGTTTGGACAGATAGTTAGGAAACATGTAACACCTCTGCTTTGATACGTACAGTACCATTAATTACAGTGTATTATCATTACTCTTATTATTACATACTATATATGCTGACTCTACTATGTTAGTTTCACAAGATCCAGTCTCCTATATTTATTAATCCTTGTGTTGTCTCGAATAGTGTCTAAAGCTACCAAACTTATTCTAAAGAACACTTGAACCTGTTTAGGAATATTGGAACCATACAATTTTGTTAGGCTACGATTGGAAGACTTGACCTTGCCTCAGGGACTAAAATAGAAGCATCAGCTACGGTCTACAGATTATAGAAACTCCTTGCCTATCAACAGTTCACAAAATTGATGACAGCTCTAAAATCACTTATTTTTTCTGTTCTCACACTTTCAAGTGAAAGATGTCAGATGTGAGTAACTTTAAAACTCCAGTACTAGGATATTGTGGGTTGTATTTATTTTTAGCAGTTTATACTACCATTAGTTTTGACCATTTTAGAATAATGTTGATTCAGCACTTTGCCAATGTCTTGCATGGCTTGCTCCTGTTCAGTTAATTTGTATCTCTTTTTCTGCAGATGGCTTCCCTAAATATTGGAAGAGCTGGTGCCTGTGTTGTAGTCATCAAACAACCATGACTTTGCCAGCACTGCTTAGGATTTTACTGACTGTGAAATGATTATTTTTGTATCAGACAACAAGAATTATAACTTCATGAGAACAAGGATTTACACAGCTAATACTCGATCACAAACTTGAAGAAATTTTGGAGAGAGAAACTTTAAGTATTTATGCCCTGTAAAATCATAAAAACTGTTCACAGTCAGTGAACAAGAAAAAAAAGCAGACTGTTGTAGGCATAAATATGTGAATGTGGACTGTTAAGTTCAGGTACTGTTCTCATGAATGTGTCCTGGAGAACTGGGTAATCAAAGGACAGCTCTATACAAGGAGCAGGAGGGAATAGAAGAACAGTTTTCATGGCTGCAAGACTTTTAACTGCAGAAATATTGAAGTATATTTAATCACTTTTAATCTGTGTTTTTTAAAAGAGAAATGTAGATAGGAATAGAACATTTTTATGTTCAGGTCTTGTCTTCAAATGGTTTATGGCCTTCTCATTTAAACAGGCAGTTTGGTTCTTACTGAAGGGAAGAGGTAGAAAAGTCTGGATATTCAAGTTTCATTTATAATAACTGACATTTTGTTCTACAGTAGGAAGAAAAACAAAACTAGAAGTAAACCTGCAAGATTACTTTTTTTTGTCACTTCAGATTGTACCTCCTTGCCAGCGTTAACACATCTTATAAGTGAGTCTATTGAAGGGGAAGTCTGTGTGTTTAACCTAATGATACACAAAGTACCTTTGGCTGTGCTGGGACTTTGTTGCAAATATGGGAGTCAAAAGAATAGTTTCCTAATTCTTTCTTAATCTTATATTCAATATAAGCATGTGGGCTCTGATACGATTGTTTAATGCATCTTCTGCATGTTGGAAGCTCATGAAAAGCTGGAAAATTCATACTGTTCCTGCACTGCATCATGTAACAGCTGAACCATGACCAGAAGAGTCTATAGACCCTCTTCTAACATTTCAAGAGGGATAAAAATACTACATTGTATTTCTTTCTGGTGCTCGTATATACACAACTTTGCCTAACTAGAGCTGCCCATTTATGACTTTCCACTTATGACTGAGAATAACTGCAAGCAGGGAATTCAGAGTAAGTGCAAGTGGAATAAGGAAAATTAGACCATTTGATCTAATAAAGTTTGTATGGTAAATATAGTAGTGTCATCTGTGCTTCCCTTTAGGGTGGTTCATTTCTGGCAGTAATGATACTTTGAGTTTTTGCCTTGGCAGTCAATTTGATGTGATGCTTTCCATCTGTTCAGCTGAATCAATTAGAATCCTAAGGCCACTAATGGAATATGAAATTTTGCTATTCGGGGAGGCACAGGCTTTGGGAACAGGACTACCCAGTATACCTCTTTTTTAAAGCCTTGCTGATCCTTTATGAAATATTTCATGGTCCAAAAGCAGAAAGTCCTCTGTCACTAGCAGTTTTGAGAAGAAATTGTGGTTGTAGTTGGCTTTTGGATTGCAATTAGTCTTCCACAGACAAGCGTGTCCATTTTTCCCCAACTATAACAACTTGTTGAATAAAAGATGTTACCTCTCTAGAAATTTTGCTTCGCATAAAGATAAGCTTCTGAGATCAAACCAAGAAGATTCTAGAATTATAACTGCAATTAAATACATACATTAGCATTCAGTTCTCCTACACAGATACCTAATGAACTCAGAAATTGAATTTTAATTCTATTCCCAGAACTTCCTTTTGATTACATTATGTTCATGCACAATAGAAATATGATTACTCTACCTATATAGTGACCTTCAAAAAAGGATTACTTCTATTAACTACAATCTATGGCAGATTTGGGTTTTGTGCCTTGATCATTTTTATCGTCAGTTTATCCTCAGTTTTATTTTTTTTTTTATTCTCAATTTCCTTTTACACATTTTCAATTTGCCTTTATTTATCCAAAATGAAATATTATTCTCATGTGAAATTTTTCAGACTACTCCGCTTCTCCTGTGTTGAAAGAACAGAATTATTAATTTGCTTTATTTAGATTATGTAAAATCTAGCCACAATACAAAACAAATTTGGCTTTCAGATTTTTTTTAATAGGACTACGTCAATGTGTTCTGGAGTTTCTTCTAAAAAATATTTAGGAAGAATTTTTGAATTAAATTTTAAGTTTTTCTTACCATTATGTTTACTCTGCTCTTATTGAAAACAATAATAGTTTTACCTTTTAATTCAAAGGGAATGGATTTAAATCAAGATCGTATATAATCTTAATCTTGATTTCTGTGATCCATTAATATTCCTTTTTTATGTATAAGTTTTAAAATTACTTCTGATAGGTTGAGTTGTGTTAAACAACATTACATTTACAGGAAAAGCAGCTGTCCTTTGAAAAGTCAGATTAGCTCTTATTTGTTAATCTAGCATGGTACCTTTTCTTTCAAATAATCCCTTTGATTTCACCCTGTAAAAATCACTGTGGAAGCAGCTCTGCAACAAAGATTGATTTCAGTGAAATCAATAATTAAATTCCTCAGAATGCTGCTTGTAAATTTTGTAGTTTAATATTCTAAGTATGTTCTAAAATGTTAGCATTTTCTCTATCTTTCCAATTTATTTTTTTAGTACCTCAGACTTCTCTGTGTTCCAAGTAACCAGGTCTCCTGTTTCCTTCCAAAGTGGGCCCACGCTGGCCCTAGTCTTCCTTTTATCACCAACGTACCCATAGAAGCTCTCGTTGCTTTTGATGTCCCTGGCCAGATTTAATTCTGTCAGGGCTTTAGTTTTTCTAACCCAATCCCTAGCTGATTGGACAATTTCTCTGTATTCCTCACTGGCTACCTGTCCTTGTTTCCACCCTTTATAGGCTTCCTTTTTGTCTTTGAGTTTGTCCAGGAGCTCCTTTTTCATCCATGCAGGCCTCCTGGCATTTTTGCCCAACTTCCTCTTGTTTGGGATGCATCGCTCCTGAGTTTGGAGGAGGTGATTCTTGAATAGTAACCAGCTTTCTTGGGCTCCTCTTTCCTCCAGGGCTATATCCCATGGTACTCTACCAAGCAGCTCCCCAAACAGGCCAAAGTCTGCTCTCCTGAAGTCCAGGGTAGTGAGCTTGCTGTGCACCCACCTTGCTGCCCTGACGATCTTGAACTCCACCATTTCATGGTCGCTGCAGCCAAGGCTGCCCTTGAGCTTCATATTCCCCACCATCCCCTTCTTGTTGGTGAGAATAAGATCCAGCATAGCACCTCTCCTCATTGGCTCCTCTATCACTTGGAGAAGCAAGTTGTCATCCACACATTCCAGAAACTGCCTGGACTACTTATGCCCTGCTGTGTTGTTCTTCCAACAGATATCAGGGTGGTTGAAGTCCCCTATGAGGACCAGGGCTTGTGAATATGAGGCTGCTCCTATCTGACTATAGAGGGCCTCATCCGCTTGGTCTTCCTGGTCGGGTGGCCTGTAGCAGACCACCACTCTAATGTCACCTGTCCTGCCATCCCTTTAATCCTGACCCATAAGCTCTCAGTTGGCTCCTCATCCATCCCCAGGGAGAGATCCATGCACTCCAGCTGGTCACTGACATAGAGGGTAACACTCTCTCCTCGTCTTCCCTGCCTGTCCTTCCAAAAGAGCCTGTACCCTTCCATTCCAACGTTATACCCATCCTACCATGTCCCCGTGATACCAGTGATTCCATAGCCCTGCAGGCACGTGCAGGTCCCTAACTCCTCTTGTTTATTCCCCATGCTATGTGCGTTTGCATAGAGGCATTTAAGTTGGGCCCCTGATGAATCCAACTTACTGGCTGGAGTGACTGGGATTCATTTGTGCTGCTCTTCACATGCTCTTCTGCCAACCTGTGATCCCTCTCCAGCATCTATTGCTGGCACTGGCATCAAACTGGTAGGAGTGGGATGGATTGAGGTTCCCCTCCCCTGGCAACTTTAGTTTAAAACCCTCTTCATCAGCTTAGCAAGCCTATGACTGAAGATGCCCTTCCCTTTCTCTGACAGATTAATCAATCAAGTCTATGCTCTTTCTTCAGGTTCCCTACCCAACTCTTTTGAAATCCCTTGTGACATTATAGATCAGTGACAGCCAATAGTGTTGCAAAATTTTCTTTTCTGTTTTTCCAGGAAGAAGGAAAAAAGCACAAGAGACGATAGTTATCTTTGAATTGCTTGTAGAAGCAATACCTGAAAGACAAAATAAGTGGGTTCCCCAGAGGAGGAATAAACTCAGCAGTGTTCTAGCTGTGGCAGTGCTGTTAATATTTACTAATACAATTACTAAAGGAATCATAGACGAAATTACATTTTTGCAGGGTTTTGATTGGTTGTTTAAGTAAACAAAATCAAGAAAACTACCATAACATTATGTCTCCATTTTTCAAATGAATTAGTCTTCCTAATTTAATTCCTCTCAAAATGCTATATCGTTAAACTCCAAGAATATAATTTTCTAGACAACATGAGGCTTTACAAATATGGAATAATTCAAGTTGAACTCCACAGAAAAACTGATTAAGCAAAATAGGCATATCTTTTCCTATGACTCTGAGGGTATCATTTTAAATTTGTTTCTACCAATGTAGCAGTGTTAAAAAATCCATTTTGCAAAAGAAAGACTAATCTTGTGATCCTCTATTGTTTATAGAACTGCTGATTAATTTGCAGTTTTGGACCTTTCTTTTTAGCTATTTTTTACATTTACAATTTTTATTATTGACAGTGAGGAATGCTAGAAATATAATCAGTATTAATAAAGATATACATAGAAAAACAATATTTAATAGTAATTATTTAGTAGAGCTCTTTATCATTGCCTTTTTTTTGGTTTCAATTTTATTGAAAAGTTTTGCACTGAAATCAAAGCCACAAATAAGGAAACAAAAATATCTGAAGGTAAGGATATTGTTACTTTGGTTTTAATTATAATTGTTCAATACATAATTGTATATGTGGTCTTGCAATCAAAATAATAATATTGTTTAAAAGTAAAAGTAAATTTTAAAAAATCCTTTTGCATATAGAACAAACTTTTAATCATATTGTCAAATTACTAAGTCAATTTACAGATGCTTTCAGGGAGTTGCCTTTTCTCATAGTGTTACTCTGTTAAACTAACATTAATTGACTTAAGGGAAATATTTTGACATAGACAAAGAATGATTTCCTTGTGTATCATTCTCTTCTACAGAAAACTGCCATGAATTGACCATTATTTAAAAACTACTCATGTTAAAATGTATCTAGAAAGCTCTATGTATTATTCAGATTGTTTTCTATGTTTAGAAGGCCCAAATAAATGCCCTTGAATATATTTGTCAATGACTTAAACACTTTTCAATTACTTCAATAAAAGTAACTGACAAATGAGTTTGAAGTTATGCAAGTTTTAATGGCTCAGACCTTGATGTCCATGAGCAAACACCAGAAACACTATGCATTGTGATTATGAATGAGATACAGGTTGTCCATAACAGAATTCACACTCTAGAAGTCTTACCTTATTACTGTGCTCACTATGGAGTGGGCATAACAAAATACATGCTGTTGTCTGTGACTTTGCATTAGTTATTTCACGAGGAATAGAGAATGCATTTCTGCAAAGGCTTAAAAAAAAGTTCTTGTAATTTTTATCAAATAGCAGTAATAAATTACACAAATAATTCTGTAACACTGTGGGAAACTTAGACATGTGACTGTGTGCATGTATGGACCTTGATGGTACAAAACCAAGTGTAAAACTATTTACCTATATCAAATTCTCAGCCTGGAACAGGATGTGGTGCATTTTTTGCCATTAGCATCTCCCATACATACACCTGTGTTTAGTTTTATATGCTCACAATCCAACTGCATATTGGCTCTTTGTACAATACTGCTTTCTCACTTCTCTCCCCTCCCCACCCCCAGTTTCTGTTTCTGTTGCAGAGGCTTTCTGCCATTAGACACATTTTCCTACAGAATTGTTTCTGATGAAAGCAGCAAGCATAACAGTATGCCATACTGGTAACCTATTCCCTACCACTCTATATGCAAAGTGGATATGCATGACATAAAAAATAAAGGTTTATTTTTCTTTTCCAAAGTAAAACTTCTTTGATATGTCTTCTGTTTTTTAAAGATCTACATATTGAAAAAAGAAATGTAAACTTTCTAAAAATATAAACATTTTTAATAGAGAGCTTCCAACTGTTCACAGATTACCCCAACTTTAAAAAACTGCGTTTAGTCATGCACAATTTATCATATCCCAGTGCTACCATCCAGATCTTTTGTAGATGTTCATTTTTGTGAATGTGTCTCATTGTCTCCAGATTTTTTCTAATCCAAAGGACATCTCCAGTTGAGTGAATAAAATGTCAAATGCAATATTAACAACTCACCTTTGAAGCTTCTGTGTGGTATGCACAAATCAGAAATCAGGATCCTAAACTGCTTACAGACCATGTTTCCAACCTTGGTAGAAGTTTGATTCAAAGTTACCTTTCCTACCAAATATAACATCCAGTGTAATCAGTATATTTATCAAAATATCAGAATACAAAATATTGTGTGAATGATAATGCAGTAGAATAACAGTGTCTCAGAAGTGTAAAAAGAATATTAAGGAAACAGATTTTTTTTACTTGCAAGAAGACATTCCCCAAGAGTACTGTATTTTACTCCCAACAGAAGCAATTTGATTTTAGGGAAATAATTTTGCAACTAGTCTGCTGGCTTATAAACTGAAATACTATTTGAAAGCGGCCATTTCTTATATTCCTTCTTGTAGAACAGGGACTTGACATTAATCATAAAAGAAGAAAAATTGTTATTTATCCCAAAATAATACTTAAAATCTCAATATAAACAGTAGCGCGAATATATCTTAGAAGTCAGTAACTAGTTACATATTTTAAAGTCTGATAATATCGAGTTCTTGGACATTTTGGCATCTACTGTACCCAGCAGATGTACACATGCTATGTAATACAGGGTCGCTGTCAACTTGGAAGAGAATTTTGATATGTAAAAGTAACTTCAGAAATATTTTGGTTTAAAAATAGATTATCCAATCAATATATCTGTGCCAACTTAAATGAGAATGTATAAAATATTCAGTAGAATAATTATTCTTCAGCCTTATTCTAAATCCAGTGTAAAGCTGTTCAAATTGGCATAACCTTACATTTCATTGAAATTCTCTCATTATAGTTCTGCTTCATAGTACATGGGAATTAGGTGCACTTAGGGAGACAAACACTGCTCAAAATCCTTAAATCAGCAAACCTTTGATTTCCACCTGCAGGACCACAACTGTTGGAAATTAAACCATAAAGGAAATTACTAGCAAAGTTAAGAAATGCTGTGGCAGGGAACAATACAGCCTGT
>NW_009630560.1:24955-37283 GCF_000690535.1 Cariama cristata
CACAGCTTCCCCTTGGGGATCTATGGAGCTGCCAACTCTGTCACCCTCTAAGGGTTTGAAAAGCAGTCAAAGCTGAGGTATAAGCAACTTACATTTCTGTCACCCCAGATTTTCCCAGATTTTCCATTATGACATTATGCTTAAAAAATACATAAAAATTTAAAAAATAAAATAATAATTAAAAAAAAAATCAGCTCTTGCAGAAGTCTAGCACTCTTCAGAATCAGATCTGTGAGCCAGGTTCATATTCAGTCTTCTTCACTTAGATGTCTAGGTGTGTGTAAAGTCTTAGTGAACTATTTCCAAGGCAGAGGCTGTCCTCAACAAAAGTTGTGGGAGACGGCTGCCTTTGAAGGCCTCCAGGAAGAAATATTGTTCCAAAAGTGAGATATTTAAATTAAGTAGATAAGCATTCAGTTCAGTTACCTCCACGTAAGTGTCTAATACCATCTGAGATGCCTGGAATTATCTAAGACATCCACACTGGGGTAGCAGCTTTGACACAGATGAAGTTTTGGAGCAGCAACAAAAGTTCAGATGGGAAACTCTAAAGTATCACAGATTGTATCAGGTGCTTATGTGTAGGTAGATAGAATCCATGATCCCTCAGATAGAGAGAGATATATATACACATATATATTTATATATACACCCAGTGCCACTAGATATTTGAAGGTGGCATCTTGCAACCCACCTGGGTGATAAGAAAGGCTGAATTTAAAAATGTTTTACTTCAGTTGCTTAAGCTTGAAAATGTTAACCTTGATTGTCCAATGAATGACACACATAACGAACAGAGGTGTGAGAGCAGAGTCAGTTAATACTAATTAATACTGGCATTATATTGTTAAATATGGGAAATGTTAACTTGGAGAGATCCTTTTTATCATGAAAATCAGCTTTTGTGTATCACTTCAGTCAGAAATTTGTCCTGTAAACAATGAGTAAACCACCCTTACTCAGCAGAATTATTAAAAAGATCACCAACAGTAGTTACTATTGCCTAATGGAGAGTTCTTGGTTTTGTTTTTCTGTTTAATGGTAAAATGTTTCCGAGTGCAATTCTGTAAAGATTTGGACAGCATAGTTCAGTCACATAGTGGAGAATCTCACATGTAGGCATAGTGTGAAAATCGAGTGTATCAGGTTTTAGGTTTTGTTTGTTTGTTTGTTTCTACATCTGTGTATTTTCTAGGATATCCGTGGATTAAAAATGGTCATTTGTCCCATATGAAAGGAAAAAGAGAAAGACTTGCAACAGCAGCCTGAAGGAATAAATATTCAGTTCTTTATTCCATTAATATAGAGTGTTCTCAAATATAGATATCTACTGGGTAAATGTCCACATCAGAATTATACACCCTAAGCTTTTTCTTATAGCTAGAGTAGCAAAATCAGTATTTCTTGGACATGATCCATCTCATTCTAAAGGTGAAATAAATCACACTTTAAAAGTATGTTTCTCTCCATTGACTGCAAAAGATGCCTAAAATGACTAGTTCAGATGCAGACATTCACACTGTGGACATCTACATTTCTTAAGATAAATACTTAAGTTGGGCAAGATGAATCTCTAAAATGTGATAAATGCCTAGAAGGAACTGGCCACAGAAACATTTATTTCAAATAACTACAACAGGAATTCCATTTAGAACATAACTGCGAGACTCAACTATGTACTGAGCAAAACCAATTTCCCCCTTCTGAAATCAAGCACTGTTATAATCTTCAGAGAGTGGATAATTTTGAACTGCCAAATGACATGCGAAAGAAGTAGAAGAAATCTCTTCATTAACCTAGAAGGAGAAAAAGTATTCAGAAAATTGTAACTGCAGCTCCCGGTTACCTAAGGTTTAGATATCCAGTTAGATTTCAGGGATAAGGGAGCAATTTAATACAGTAAGCTGCAAAACATGTCCATATAATTAAGCTTTAGAAACCTTCAGAACATAAAATAGGATTATTTAAAAACATTAGGTTCATTAGATTGCCGTAATCAATGGGCATCATTTATTCCAGGCCCTTGTGTAGGAAGAGAAAAACTGGAGAAAAATAGACATCTCCCACCAGATGGTTCATCTCATTCAAATATAGGCATACAAATAAATCACCTGCTTGAGATGCATGGTTTTCCTCTTTGATTTACAAAGGTGACAACGTGACTAACTCAGATTTAGGCACCTAAATCCCAACAATGAAGTGTAGAAAAATAGTACCAAATAGTACGATGTGTCTGAAATTGTAAATCTGCTTGATTTTCTTACAGATTTATCCATGTTACCATTTACTTCATGAATAGTTTACACTATAGTACATATTCTTTACCAGCTCTATGTATATAGACATAATTTAAGAAATATGGGTTTTGTGATTAAAGGCAACTTTTGAAATAATGGATCCATTGTGCAGCTATTGTAAGTAAATTGCTTTGTTGTTTTTATGTGAGTTCACAATCTTTGTGCAGTTCTGAACAACCAATGGATTAGTTGGTTTAGCACTTCTTAAAATCGCAGACCATTTTCTTTCCTTTTTAAATTCACATGCTTATTTTTTATTCCATTTTTCAAAATTGTGGCTATATTTTATTTAAGATGTTTATGTAACACATGTTTATGTGTGTGAAACCTCACAGAAAAACCTCCAAACAATACACAGATAAGGTCTATGTCCTTTTTAATTTCAGTGTGTGTTCACTGATTTACATTGACATCAATTATAATTAATTGTAAAATTAGAATTAGACAGAGGAAGAGCCATGACTAAAATGGCACAGAAGTAACTATTATGCACAGAATGGAGGACTTCTTTGAGTGAAAAAAAAAAATAAAATCAAAGCAAAGTAAAAAAATTAGTAGTAATTTCTTGAGAATAGTCAAATCAGCATACAGTGTCAGCAGATTTATGCTAATGAATGACTTATTCTTTAACTAAAAAGCTTTTGCCTTCACCTTGTATACCAAAAGATCTTGTATCAAATTATGACTGCTTGCTCTGTGTAAGAGGCTGGAAACCGAGGGCTGAGTCTTTCCTGCAAGTGGGACATAGTTGAAGTAGGAATGATGTGGTGAACAGTATGTCATAAATATGAACTTTCCAGTGCTGTCACATGAGAGTGCAACTGTTTGCAGACGTATTATACGACTTTTGCATCAAACTGGTCCAGTCAGAAGTTTCAAAATTTTACTCGAAAACAAAACTAGTATTTAAGAAGTATTTTGGGATCTTGAGGTGTGAATATATTTAGTATGGTAAGGAACTACAGAACAAAATAAGTGTACAATTGTTTGGAATGTAAGAGAATAAATACATTATGAAAATGTACAAATATGGTTGTAAATACATTCAATTAAGCTATCCTAAGTTTTGCAATATTTGCAGAGCAGTTTACTGAATGTTATGCTTTTACCATGATTCCCTTATATGTTGGACATGTGTGTAGAGAATGCAAGTGAAGACATAGAGCACAATGTTAAACTTGTAACCTGGCTTTGTTTGACACAACTTCTTTTTAAGGAATTTGAAACCTGAAAATGTCACCGTGCAAAAATAAACATGGCTGTTTTTATGTGTTGCAGAGGTGATTCTTTTAAATGGATATGGTGACACAATTAGGGTTTCAGCTTGCGTGTTTTAGACTTGCCAGTACCCAGTTTCCCCTATGTAAATTCAAAGGGCAGGAATCTTAACTCTCTGATAAAGAGAGTCATTTATCCTTTTCTTAAGTCAGGCTGTCAATGAAATGACACAACATCATCAACAATTCTGACTTTCAACATTTTTGGTCTCCTTTTATTGGAAACATAATGAAAGAACTCCTCCCCCTCAATAAGAAAAAAAAAAAAAGTCTACATACACAGCAAAAGTCTACGTACACAGCTATGTGGTTCAGGGTTTAATTAGAGTAAGAGACCTGAACTGCAAGTGAGTCTAGATACTGTTTAGTATGATGATCAATAAGAAAATAAATTCTCAGTGGCAAAATATGTGCCTGTTCAGGCAAAACAACTGGCTTGAATCACACGTAGTTGGAACGGTTTAGTGTCTAAAATGTTAACCTGGGATATAAAACATCTGTCTTACAGGATCTAGAGTACTTTGTATTTCTTGAGTCCACCTGTACGTTCCAGATTTATTCTGACTTCATCCTACGGTGTGATCCAGCTGCATTCTCTACTGCATGGGTGGACAGTTCAGATGGGTGGACAGTTCAGACTGACCAAGATTCAATCCCTTTCTTTCCCCAATTTTCACATATAAACTGGGAGAATCGTGTATTCCCTGTTCTTAAAATGTGCCCTGCCCTGTGAAACATGGATCATACTATATACTTAACATACTCAGTGTTTATGAGAAGACATACTAAAATATGTTGATGAAGATACGAGAGGGACACATGACAGGTAAGTTAAAAGTTCTGCCAAAGTCAAATTTGAATAGAAACTCCTGAAGCATAAAGAATGCATATGCTAGAATTTGAATGAAGTGATTTCAAACTCCTTGAAGAGACAAATACTTTAGACATGTCTACATTGATAAGCATGAATTTTGAATAACTGATATCAGACTTTCTAAGGTGGACAGTTTAAATGCAGAAACTTTGCTGAGAACATACTTCTCTTTAACATTTATCTTAATCTGTTTTGGATGAGGGCCGAAGTGTCAAAATTCTTTTTTATAAGAGATGTTAGAAAATATTTAAGCAAGAAATCCTCTGTGTTCAGCGGAATTTAACTCTTGATACAATGAATCTTTATTATAGAAATCACTTTTCTCATGGTCTCAACATTCCTCGAGTAGTGTACAGTCAAACAATGGGTAATTGTTTATAATTCAAATTAATGAAAAGGAGGGTCTCAAAAGTGGCCATATGGTACATTCTAGCTCCTGCTAGTTCATGTAATTTTGGATCTGCCAATAAATTACATGGTCAAACCTCTCCGGCATGCTAACATAACAAAAGTAATGTGATGGGGTTTGAGCCCTGATCACTGTATTGCAGATCATAAATATGATCATATACCAAGGGTTGTAGAATCAAAAATCATAGGAGGAGGGGTTTTATTTATTAGAGATATTAATTTATTTAATACTCTGTTGTTCAAGATTCAATTTTTAATCCTTGCATGGGAACGTGAGACCTGGAAAGAAACTGCATTTACGCTTTCTTACTACTTACCCTTTTATGTGTCTTTTTCTCCTTTTCTTTATCCATGTTTTATCCTACTTTGACTTCCAGTTTTCTGTCCCATTCACGTGATCATTTTCTGCCTTCTAAAAATTTATACTGTTCTCTATTTCCCTCCTTTTCCAGTTTTCTTCTTATTGTTGCATTCTACCTAGCCTCCAGGAACTTAAATTTTCTTACTCCTTCTTTTCATGGTGGGTTACAATGTGTCCTTCATGCCACTTTCAGCTGGAAATCACAGTTTTCTTCTTCCTCTCAGTACTTTTTCTTCCACTTCCTCTTGTTTGTGTACATATACTACATCAAGAAGTTCTGCTTACATTGTATTGGAAATGTTTATATTACAGCTATTTGTCCTTTAAAAATCTTTCCTTTTGTCCTGTTATAAGCATAGGAAGATGATATTTATTTTGATGGAGATGAATTATTAGTAGACTTGACATCCAAAAAAATGAAAATAATTGCTTATTATACCATCATAAAGCCTTTTTTTCCCCCTCGTACTCTCTAGAGGTCAGGGACCAGTACTGCACAAGACATTGCACAATTGCCCTGTCAGAAAGTTTTTATATGTGTAAAGAGCGAACAGCTATTACTGTATCTGTGTTTTTCTCTCTGATCATTCATGTTCAATGAAGTATTATTTCACGCTGGATCAGTTGCAAGGAGATGGACAGGAGGATTCAGAATCTACTGTACAAGGTGTCACTGTTGAGCACAGCGAAATTAAGAATGAGACAGACTATGGCCACTGACTGCAAAACAAAATTAGGAAAAACTGATAAACATCAAAGATAAAATAGTTATTCACAAGATCATATTGGGAAGGGAGAAAGTGTATTTAGAGTGATTAAGACTAAACTGAAGACAGAAACTAAAATAAGATGTTTAAGTAGGAGAATACTGAAGTTAAGGAACTACCTTCTAACAAGAACATTTAGAAGTTAACTGAAAAACTGATTCATAAACTCCAAAGGATATAAAACATACATTATTCTTGTGTCAGATCTCCTTAGTCCTGATACCACTAAGCCCGTTTCTTACCTCATTTTTGCCAGGCCCCCAATTGTCCTGCAGGGACTCTTGTCACCTTGCAACATTGAAAATTTAATGGTGAGAATGGGAGGTACCTAAAACTGATGTCATTCTTTACAAATTGTAAAATTAAATCAAGATTCTTAATATAATAGCAGCTTTTCTAGTAATCTCACAAAGTTCTCTGTTGTCCTCTTTGCTTTTCACAGCAACATATTAATTCTGCTTGAAAAAAGCAGAAACAAATCACCTTGGTATTTTGATCTACAATTTCCTTTGGCCCAAGGACTGAAGAAAGTGTTACTTTGTGAATTCATGACGTTATACTCTCACTGTAACCTCATGTTTAACTTTTACTATACCCATATTTGCTATACCCATCAACTTTGCAGATAGTGCCAAAATTATGATCAGGGGATTTCACAACACAATCTCCACATTGCTGCAAATGTGTCGCTAGGCAGCAAAGAATGAAAGGTTCGTTGGGCCACAGAAAGAGAGCACAAGCAGAAGTGTGAGAAGGAATATGACTTTATCTAATATATTGATCTGGGCATTCATCATACAAAATTTCTGGGTTTTGGGTCTGCATAAGATGTTTCATAGATTACATTTTGTAGTTTGTGGTCCTTCAACATTAAAAAGGTATTAGGCAAAATATCAATGAAATGAAGTCCTGGATCTTCCCAGTTTCAGCGTTTCCTCTCAGCTAATTTAGGAGGGTCTCACTTGCCTGCTGATTGGTTTTGTACACTGCATTTGTAGCTTAGATTCCTGATCCTGGGCAGTTGCAGGTGCATGAGCTTATGTTTGCACCTGTCTGGACAGATAAGTTCTTGCTCTACCTTCTCTATGAATTGCTTAAAGAAAATTGATGAACCTAAAACCAAATATTTAATTTTCTGGAGATTTATTAATAGAAGCTCTAAGGCATTCTAACACAATCCCACAGGCCTGCACTTGATCAGAGGAAGTTCATGTATACCCAATACATATTATATAAATTTATTCTTAGCAGCTGACATCCAAAAAATCTGTCTTTCACTGTAGATGTGAAATTTAAAGTTGATATAATATTAAGTAGCCTGACAATTTCATGAATGAATGAGCACAGGGTAGAAATGTCAGCTTAGTGGCAAGCAGTCATGTTAGGAGTGTAAAGAAATCTCCAAGAATGTAAAGATGCTAGCTTTGAAATGTTGAAAATAAATTTCCTAGACTTTATCCCCAAATTAGAGGAAGGTAAGAATGTATTTTGCGCTGAGTATGTTTTCATGTATTTTCTGGCCTATATTGCTAGGACCAGGAAACTGGTAGATCTCTAAAGCAAAGAAAGATTGTTTGAACTGTAAAACCTGGGTAGCAGGAAAAAAAAATTATGGAAATGGAAGTTATTAATTTCTTTGTATCAAAAGCTATGATGTCTCTCATCTATAATGGTGGTCTGTGACCCTCAGTGAGTCAAAGGGCTAAATGGCTTTAGGGGTTATTTTTGATTTTGTGTTGTATTCTATATAGCCTACCTACCTATGTTCCTCACCTATGCAGGTGTTATTGGTGTTGGTTTTAAAATGTACCGAATTCTTCCATCTGCGAACATTAAAGAACAGAAAATTGGTGTGGGTTTCTTCTCACTTTTTGTGTTTTTATTTTTTTGTTACTATATTGCAAGTTAAGGACCTTCATCAAACAGGTAGGCATGAGAGACAGGCCGTCTGACCACAGGCAGAGGAGTGCTCCAGAACCTGACAGATGCCTTCATCTGATGACTGGTAACATTGCACCAAAATAACATTTGCGGGATAAGTTACCAACACAGTCAGGCTACCTGAAACTGCTTTTGAAGGGTTTGAGGAATCCCATGGTCGTATAAATAAACACAGTAGACATCAATGAAATGTCAGAACTGCTCAATTTGGAGGTAGGATGGTGTCTAGATGTTTACCAAGTAAAACAGGCCTGTGCTGACCCAATATTTTACAATAAACATCAGGGGGCATCTACTGCTGATATAACATCTGTATTACTGGTAAAATACAGTAACAACAAAATTTCCTTTACAATGGCTCCAGTGCATGAGGAAGAATGAAATGGAGGGCTTCCTGTCATTTCAGAAAGAAAAATACAGGTTATATGATGGAAATTATTTGGAAACACACCATCACAGGCCTTCAGTGATTTTGAATGTTTCAAAAATTAACAAAAATGGCCTGTAAGAAAATAGAAATTGTTGCACCAGTTCTGATGAAAGAACCATTGACCCTCAAATTTTATCTTTGACTAGTGACCACTAGCAACAGCTTTAGAAAAAAACAAGTTTATAGGGTTATATTCTCACCTACTCCTATCTAACTTCTACCACTGCCTGATAACTTCAGTGGGCAACCCAAATTCTTGTGTTGTCATAAAGAAAAAATTCCTGTGCTGTAATATAGAATGATTCATCTTTCCTTGTCCTCTCAATCTATTTCCACTTTACAGCAGTCATTATTTAATATAATTCACTATCTTTCATCCCTGGTATCTTTTTCCTAGCTCAAGAGACGTATTTTATTTTCATTGTACGGTAGCTATTCCATAACTTCAGTTATCTTTGTAAGGCTTGTGCTAGGTTTTCTAAGGATGTTTTACTCTACCATGTTAGATATCATAGTTTCTGAACTGTACTCAGTATTCAAAATTTAAGTATGTCCTGGAGGTTCACACTGGCGTCAGAATGTTTACTATTTTCTCGTTTATTTTAGTAGGAAGCTGTAACATATTTATCTCTTTCCTATGACTGCACATTATCATGATGCTACTATGGAGTTATTTAAAGAATACAAGATCTCTTCCCTAAGAATAGCTGATTTGAAAACTTTTATTTTTTGTGTGTAATTAAGGCCGTTTTCTGCACATGCATTATATGTATTGACTTTAAGTTTTATCTGTCATTTTGCAAATTTATTAGAACTCTCAATAGTTAGGATTTGATTTTACTGTCCAGAAGAATTTTTTAATTAGTTACAAACTTCATCATCATTCACCCATTTCTATTTATCCCTGTCAGGATCTTGGTTTTATCCCATGATCGCTTAGTTTCTTTAATAAGTTTTACAAGATCATCTTAAAAGGTTTTGGAAATCTGGGTACATTTTATTAAATAAATCTTTCAAAGATATCTTCTTGATTTGTCTCATGTGACTTCCTTTAAAAAAAGCCATGTTGACTTTTCCTCATTTTTTGTTAATCTAATAATTTTATTTTTTAGCACAATTTTTAACAATCGCAGTTATATAAAACTCTGACTTAATGATGTGCAGATACATTTATGCCCCCAAATCTTTTTATGAACTCATGTTTTATTTTCCACACATTGTTCCTCAAGGTCGGTTAAAGCCACTCTTACTATTTCAAAGTTTTGTATCTGGCTTCCTTTAGCACTGTTGGGTGAATACCAGTTGCTTCTGCAAATCCGAGTATTTTATTCTACTGATCAGCACTTAGTCTATTCTGATGACGCTTGTCTTTAATGGCAGTTCCCTCCCAGTAAAGGAAGAATTCAATGTGACAAATTTCCAGAACTCCTCCACAGCAAATGTAAAACACTGAAATAGTTCAATTTTCTACAAGTTTGGTGTTTTTTCACATTTCTTGTGTGTTCTTTTATACCATGGTCATCTGTTCACATGGTAAATTCTTTTTAACACTTTTATCATTCTTCCTGGTTCTGACATGTTTGGATTTGCTTCTATTAATAGTTTTAAATTTTCAGCAAGTACTTTCTCAAAATTTCTTTTGACCACTTTCATTAAGGTTTTAGATTTAATTGTCTCTTCTGTTTTCTTTGTTCCATCATTTTAGTAACTGAAGATTTATTTTACTTTATAGACATACTTTATTATTTTGTTTCACTAGTTTAGATTTTTTGAGTTGGTTTTGATGGGTGGTACATATTTCCATTGAGATGCCAGTGTAATGTCTCTAATATTATGTTTCACTTTCCAATGTTTTGTCCTTTTGGTTGCTCCACTCTATTTCCTTTTGTCAAGCTTCATTCTTTTTTTTTTCCCCCTTCGTATTTGGTTTAGGTTTTTTTTCAGAAGAGGATTTTTTTTTTTCCTATCGAGGAGGTTGACTTTGAGTTCAAAGTGATCATACTTACAATGCTATTTCTCATTAATAATATATTATTAGGTCATTGCAAAGTCATTTATGAAAAAGTTTTTTTCTCATTCTGCCACAAAGGGTTGATGAATGCCAAGACTAGTGGATGCTCCTTCATATGACCTATGAGATACTTATGAAATTGCAACAGAAATTAGATAAAAAGATGATTTGTATATTCATTTGCTGAGATTTACTCAGCATGATGTAAATTGTGAAGTCATATAATAGAGTATCTATGTCCATGTTAGTACTTTTCCTTTTCTTTACAATTGTGTGAAATTGTCCAGTAGCACTAAGAAGATATTGCTTAGTTCAAGTAGGTATGATACATATTTGAAAATCTTGTATGACCTCAATTATGTCACCTTTTCCACTTCAATTATATAATCTTTTACACTGGTGCTTTACTTTCAAAAAGGTGGTAAAATGTGCACCAATTTAATGACATTAATGCTAGCATAACAATTGCAATTTCAAAGGAAAAAATGAATTTTCAGCAGTAGGCCAAGTGGATGTTGATTTCAAGGGACAGAACACTGTAATGGTCAGAGCCATTTCATAAACCATAGGATCAAAAAGCAGAAAGTATTTCATCTCATTTAAGCAGAAATTATTAAAAATATGCCAACAATATAAGATAAATGACTGAAGACTTTTAAACTGTAATACAAGACAAATATTGTGGCATAGTTATGATAGCCTTTGCTATCAAAGTTAATAATGAATGTTGAAAAGGCTTCTGATGCATGAAATACACAATCCATGGAATTTTCATCTAATTTCAGTCAGTTGACTTGAACCAACAAAAGAAAACTGTAACTTGAGTAAGACAAGCTCACTACTCATCCTATATGTGAATATGAGCTGCGTATGATAATTTTCGTCAGAATCTTTTCAATAAATATGCTTATGTAAAAATTCATAAGACCATAAAGATAAGCTTGTATTCTCAGAACTTCAAGATCAGTTTCTTAAAATTAATAGCAAGCTATCATATAGGGATATATCTGGTATTACCACAGTAGAGGATGAGTCAAATGGCTCATATTTTTGGCCTGAGAGCAGGTCTGATGGATGAAACAGAAGTCTTAGCATTAGAGCAGTTACTAGATGCTTTTGCGGAAACCATAGCAGATCTCAGAAAAACAAAATTCTTTCTGCACAACATTTTATTTAAGACTTTCTGAGTCTTCCGGAAACATTGTACAGAGTACAAACAGTAGAGAAAGCATTGTAAGAGCTACAGTGGACTGTCAGTAAATGTGGTTATTTGAAATAGTTATATATTAAAATAATTTGTTCTATTTTTAGACCTTTTAGACATGTCAACCATGGAGTTCTGTTTTTTATAGACAAAAAAAAAGGTTTAAGGAATTAATGTAATAAATTAAGCATTTTAAATTAAAAGTTTCATTTCTATGTGTGCTTGCCATTTTAAAAATTCTATGGTGAGAGTCCTATTGAAGAAGAAAAAAGAAAAATGAGTATGCAAACAAATTAACTTAAATTATTTTATTCAGTGACTGTCTTTCTTTCCACTTGTTACACAACCCTGAGCAGGTTACCCCTTTTCACAGTCCTTTTCAGTCTCATGTTCATTATCTCTGTCCTTCCCTCCTTTAGGTCTTCAGTCTTCCATTCCTTCGGTTCCTTTTTACCACTAAATGTAAAGTTCCTGTACTCACATTCCTCCTGCTTATATTCTCTTCTGATATTTCATATTCCACAATAGCTGTCCCTTCTTCTTCTATTCCTTTCTCTTGTGTTTTACTTTATCTCTCTTCAGCCATGTTTTAGTTCATTAATGTTAAGGCATGGAGGGAAACTATATTCTTCGAAGCAAACTACTGGTTTAGGCTGAAAAAGAAGAAGTAATAAGAATATTTCATAGGATCTAGCCATGTGTGAAGGCTGTCTGAGGGTGGTTTGTTGCATTAGGTGAATTAATTTAGATAATTA